>NW_027254914.1:5000-45000 GCF_044704955.1 Pristiophorus japonicus
CGTGCACAGTTCTGCTCTCCATATACCTGGGTTAGACCACACTTGGAGCACCGTGCACAGTTCTGGTCTCCATATCCCTGGGTTAGACCACACTGGGAGCACCGTGCACAGTTCTGGTCTCCATATACCTGGGTTAGACCACACTGGGAGCACCGTGTACAGTTCTGGTCTCCATATACCTGGGTTAGACCACACTGGGAGCACTGTGCACAGTTCTGGTCTCCATATACCTGGGTCAGACCACACTTGGAGCACCGTGCACAGTTCTGGTCTCCATATACCTGGGTTAGACCACACTGGGAGCACCGTGCAC
The DNA here is from genome assembly GCF_044704955.1 of Pristiophorus japonicus. Classification (NCBI taxonomy): domain Eukaryota; kingdom Metazoa; phylum Chordata; class Chondrichthyes; family Pristiophoridae; genus Pristiophorus; species Pristiophorus japonicus. The sequence goes on from NW_027254914.1 coordinate 5,314, forward strand.
AGTTCTGGTCTCCTTATACCTGGGTTAGACCACACTGGGAGCACCGTGCACAGTTCTGGTCTCCATATACCTGGGTCAGACCACACTGGGAGCACCGTGCACAGTTCTGGTCTCCATATACCCGGGTTAGACTACACTGGGAGCACCGTGCACAGTTCTGGTTTCCGTATACCTGGGTTAGACCACACTGGGAGCACCGTGCACAGTTCTGGTCTCCTTATACCTGGGTTAGACCACACTTGGAGCACCGTGCACAGTTCTGGTCTCCATATACCTGGGTTAGACCACACTGGGAGCACCGTGCACAGTTCTGGTTTCCGTATAACTGGTTAGACCACACTGGGAGCTCCGTGCACAGTTCTGGTCTCCATATACCTGGGTTAGACCACACTTGGAGCACTGTGCACAGTTCTGGTCTCCATATACCTGGGTTAGACCACACTGGGAGCACCGTGCACAGTTCTGGTCTCCATATACCTGGGTTAGACCACACTTGGAGCACCGTGCACAGTTCTGGTCTCCTTATACCTGGGTTAGACCACACTTGGAGCACTGTGCACAGTTCTGGTCTCCTTATACCTGGGTTAGACCACACTTGGAGCACCGTGCACAGTTCTGGTCTCCATATACCTGGGTTAGACCACACTGGGAGCACCGTGCACAGTTCTGGTCTCCATATACCAGGGTTAGACCACACTTGGAGCACCGTGTACAGTTCTGGTCTCCATATACCAGGGTTAAACCACATTTGGAGCACTGTGCACAGTTCTGGTCTCCATATACCTGGGTTAGACCACACTTGGAACTCTGTGCACAGTTCTGGTCTCCATATACCTGGGTTAGACCACACCGGGAGCACCGTGCACAGTTCTGCTCTCCATATACCTGGGTTAGACCACACTGGGAGCAACGTGCACAGTTCTGGTCTCCATATACCTGGGTTAGACCACACTGGGAGCACCGTGCACAGTTCTGGTCTCCATATACCTGGGTTAGACCACACTTGGAGCACCGTGCACAGTTCTGGTCTCCATATACGTGGGTTAGACCACACTTGGAGCTCCGTGCACAGTTCTGGTCTCCATATACCTGGGTTAGACCACACTGGGAGCACCGTGCACAGTTCTGGTCTCCATATACCTGGGTTAGACCACACTTGGAGCACCGTGCACAGTTCTGGTCTCCATATACCTGGGTTAGACCACAGTGGGAGCACCGTGCACAGTTCTGGTCTCCATATACCTGGGTTAGACCACACTTGGAGCACCGTGCACAGTTCTGGTCTCCATATGCCTGGGTTGGACCACACTGGGAGCACCGTGCACAGTTCTGGTCTCCATATACCTGGGTTAGACCACACTTGGAGCACCGTGCACAGTTCTGGTCTCCATATCCCTGGGTTAGACCACACTGGGAGCACCGTGCACAGTTCTGGTCTCCATATACCTGGGTTAGACCACACTTGGAGCACCGTGCACAGTTCTGGTCTCCATATACCTGGGTTAGACCACACTGGGAGCACCGTGCACAGTTCTGCTCTCCATATACCTGGGTTAGACCACACTGGGAGCACCGTGCACAGTTCTGGTCTCCATATACCTGGGTTAGACCACACTGGGAGCACCGTGCACAGTTCTGGTCTCCATATACCTGGGTTAGACCACACTGGGAGCACCGTGCACAGTTCTGGTCTCCATATACCTGGGTTAGACCACACTGGGAGCACCGTGCACAGTTCTGGTCTCCATATCCCTGGGTTAGACCACACTGGGAGCACCGTGCACAGTTCTGGTCTCCATATACCTGGGTTAGACCACACTGGGAGCTCCGTGCACAGTTCTGGTCTCCATATACCTGGGTTAGACCACACTGGGAGCACCGTGCACAGTTCTGGTCTCCATATACCTGGGTTAGACCACACTGGGAGCACCGTGCACAGTTCTGGTCTCCATATGCCTGAGTTAGACCACACTGGGAGCACCGTGCACAGTTCTGGTCTCCATATACCTGGGTTAGACCACACTGGGAGCACCGTGCACAGTTCTGGTCTCCATATACCTGGGTTAGACCACACTGGGAGCACCGTGCACAGTTCTGGTCTCCATATACCTGGGTTAGACCACACTGGGAGCACCGTGCACAGTTCTGGTCTCCATATACCTGGGTTAGACCACACTGGGAGCACCGTGCACAGTTCTGGTCTCCATATGCCTGGGTTAGACCACACTGGGAGCACCGTGCACAGTTCTGGTCTCCATATACCTGGGTTAGACCACACTGGGAGCACCGTGCACAGTTCTGGTCTCCATATACCTGGGTTAGACCACACTGGGAGCACCGTGCACAGTTCTGGTCTCCATATACCTGGGTTAGACCACACTTGGAGCACTGTGCACAGTTCTGGTCGCCATCTTATAAAAAGGATATAGAGGCACTGGAGAGGGTGCAGAGAAGATTTACAAGGACGATACCATGGTCTGATCCTCTCTCTCAACACCATATTCCCGCTTTCTCCCCATTCCCCTTAATGCCTTTTGTGTCTAGAAATCTATCTCTCTCCCTCTTAACTACATTCAGTGACTTGGCCTCCAAAGCTTTCTGTGGTCGAGAATTCCACAGTTTCACCACCCTCTGAGTGAAAACATTTCTCCTCATCTCGCTCCTAAATTTCCTACCCCGTATCCCGAGACTGTGTGAGTCCTTGTTCTAGACTTCCCAGCCTCGGGGAAACATCCTCCCCGCATCCAGTCTGTCCAACCCCATCAGAATTTTGTACCTTTCAATGAGATCCCCTCTCATACTTCTAAACGCCAGTGAATACAGGGCCCAGTCGACCCAATCTCTCCTCATACGGCAGTCCTGCCCTCCCAGGAATCAGTCTGGTGAACCTTCGCTGCACTCCCTCTGTGGCAAGTATATCCTTGCTTAGGTAAGGAGACCAGAACTGCACACAATACTCCGGGTGTGGTCTCACCAAGGCCCTGTGTAACTGTCGCAAGACCTCCTTGCTCCTGTACTCAAACCCTCTCGCAATGAAGGCCAACATACCATTGGCCTTCCTCACTGCTTGCTGCCCCTGCGTGTCTGCTTTCACTGACCGGTGTACAGGGACACTTCCCAAGCCAACACCATTTAAATAATACTTTATGTTTTCCCGACCAAAGTGGATAACTTCACATTTATCCGCGTCAAACTGTATCTGCCGCCTGCTTGCCCAGGCACTCAAACCGATCTAAATCGCCTTGCAGCATCTTTGCATCTGCCTCGCAACTCACAATCCCACCTAGCTTTGTGTCCTCAGCAAGCTTGGAACTATTACATTAGGTTCCCTCGTCCAAATCATTTATTTATATATATATATATATATATATATATTAATAGCTGGGGCCCCAGCACTGATCCCTGTGGCACCCCACTTGTCACAGCCCGCCACCCCGAAAAAGACCCGTTTATTCCTCCTCTCTGTTTCCTGTCAGTTAACCAACAGAGAAGGCTGAGGGGTGACCTCATCAAGGTCTTGAAAAATGAGGAAAAGTTTTGAAAGAAGACAGAGAGAATGTTTCCATTTGTGGGGAAGAGCATAACTAGAGGCCATCAATATATGACAGATTAGGAAAAGGGGAGGTGCAACGAGACCTGGGTGTCATGGGACATCAGTCATTGAAAGTTGGCCATGCAGGTACAGCAGGCGGTGAAGAAGGCAAATGGTATGTTGGCCTTCATAGCGAGAGGATTTGAGTATAGGAGCAGGGAGGTCTTACTGCAGTTGTACAGGGCCTTGGTGAGGCCACACCTGGAATATTGTGTTCAGTTTTGGTCTCCTAACCTGAGGAAGGACATTCTTGCTATTGAGGGAGTGCAGCGAAGGTTCACCAGACTGATTCCTGGGATGGCAGGACTGACATATGAAGAAAGACTGGATCGACTGGGCTTATATTCACTGGAGTTTAGAAGAATGAGAGGGGACCTCATAGAAACGTATAAAATTCTGACGGGACGGGACAGGTTAGACGCAGGAAGAATGTTCCCGATGTTGGGGAAGTCCAGAACCAGGGCTCACAGTCTAAGGATAAGGGGTAAGCCATTTAGGACCGAGATGAGGAGAAACTTCTTCACCCAGAGAATTGTGAACCTGTGGAATTCTCTACCACAGAAAGTTGTTGGGGGCCAGTTCGTTGGATATATTCAAAAGGGAGTTAGATGTGGCCCTTACGGCTAAAGGGATCAGGGGGGTATGGAGAGAAGGCAGGAGTGGGGTACTGAGGGAATGATCAGCCATGATCATATTGAATGGTGGGGCAAGCTCGAGGGGCCGAATGGCGGGGGGCAGGCTCGAAGGGCCCAATGGCGGGGGGCAGGCTCGAAGGGCCCAATGGCGGGGGGCAGGCTCGAAGGGCCGAATGGCCTGCTCCTGCTCCTATTTTCTATGTTTCTGAAGACAGTCACTAATAAATTTAATGGGGAATTCAGGAGAAACTTCTTTACCCAGAGAATGGCGAGAACAGATATCTACAGCGCAGAAGGAGGCCACTGCGGCCCATCGTGTCCACGTCGGTCGACAAAGAGCCACACGGCCCTGGGTCAGTCGTCCTGAAGGTTACAGATAAACCTACGAACAATGACGGAAAGGCAAAGAGCACCCAGCCCAAACAGTCCGCCTCACACAACTGCGGCACCCCTTACACTGAAACATTCTACACTCCACCCCAACCGGAGCCACGTAAATGTGGAACTCGCTGCCCCAGGGAGGGGTTGAGGCGAATATTCTGTATCTATGGAAGCCAAACTCCCCGGACAATCAATTCATCTGAACAGCAGGATGGAGAATTTTGAAATCGAGGCGTTGCCGGATCGGGAACCAGTGTGGGTCAGCGAGCACAGGGGGTGATGGGTGAGTGGGACTGGGTGTGAGTTAGGACACGGGGTCAGTGAGCACAGGGGGTGATGGGTGAGTGGGACTGGGTGTGAGTTAGGACACGGGGTCAGTGAGCACAGGGGGTGATGGGTGAGTGGGACTGGGTGCGAGTTAGGACACGGGGTCAGTGAGCACAGGGGGTGATGGGTGAGTGGGACTGGGTGTGAGTTAGGACATGGGGTCAGTGAGCACAGAGGGTGATGGGTGAGTGGGACTGGGTGTGAGTTAGGACACGGGGTCAGTGAGCACAGGGGGTGATGGGTGAGTGGGACTGGGTGTGAGTTAGGACACGGGGTCAGTGAGCACAGAGGGTGATGGTTTAGTGGGACTGGGTGTGAGTTAGGACACGGGGACAGTGAGCACAGGGGGTGATGGGTGAGTGGGACTGGGTGTGAGTTAGGACACGGGGCACAGGGGGTGATGGGTGAGTGGGACTGGGTGTGACTTTGGACACGGCGTCAGTGAGCACAGGGTGATGGGTGAGTGGGACTGGGTGTGAGCTAGGACATGGGTCAGTGAGCACAGGGCGTGATAGGTGAGTGGGACTGGGTGTGAGTTATTACACGGGGTCAGTGAGCACAGGGGGTGATGGGTGAGTGGGACTGAGTGTGAGTTAGGACACGGTGTCAGTGAGCACAGGGGCTGATGGGTGAGTGGGACTGGGTGTGAGTTAACACACGTGTCAGTGAGCACAGGGGGTGATGGGTGAGTGGGACTGGGTGTGATTTAGGACACGGGGTCAGTGAGCACGGGGTGATGGGTTAATGGGACTGGGTGTGAGTTAGGACACGGGGTCAGTGAGCACAGCGGGTGATGGGTGAGTGGGACTGGGTGTGAGTTAGGACACGGGGTCAGTGAGCACAGGGGGTGATGGGTGAGTGGGACTGGGTGTGAGTTAGGACACGGGGTCAGTGAGCACATAGGGGTGATGGGTGAGTGGGACTGGGTGTGAGTTAGGACACGGGACAGTGAGCACATAGGGGTGATGGGTGAGTGGGACTGGGTGTGAGTTAGGACACGGGTCAGTGAGCACAGGGGGTGATGGGTGAGTGGGACTGGGTGTGAGTTAGGACACGGGGACAGTGAGCACAGGGGGTGATGGGTGAGTGGGACTGGGTGTGAGTTAGGACACGGGGCACAGGTGGTGATGGGTGAGTGGGACTGGGTGTGACTTAGGACACGGCGTCAGTGAGCACAGGGTGATGGGTGAGTGGGACTGGGTGTGAGCTAGGACACGGATCAGTGAGCCCAGCGGGTGATGGGTGAGTGGGACTGGGTGTGAGTTAGGACACGGGGTCAGTGAGCACAGGGGGTGATGGATGAGTGGGACTGTGTGTGAGTTAGGACACGGGGCACAGGGGGTGATGGGTGAGTGGGACTGGGTGTGAGTTAGGACACGGGGTCAGTGAGCACAGGGGGTGATGGGTGAGTGGGACTGGGTGTGAGTTAGGACACGGGGTCAGTGAGCACAGGGGGTGATGAGTGAGTGGGACTGGTTGTGAGTTAGGACACGGGTCAGTTAGCACAGGGGGTGATGGGTGAGTAGGACCGGGTGTGAGTTAGGACACGGGGACAGTGAGCACAGGGGGTGATGGGTGAGTGGGACTGGGTGTGAGTTAGGACACGGGGACAGTGAGCACAGGGGGTGATGGGTGAGTGGGACTGGGTGTGAGTTAGGACACGGGGCACAGGGGGTGATGGGTGAGTGGGACTGGGTGTGAGTTAGGACACGGGGTCAGTGAGCACGGGGTGATGGGTGAGTGGGACTGGGTGTGAGTTAGGACATGGGGTCAGTGAGCACAGCGGGTGATGGGTGAGTGGGACTGGGTGTGAGTTAGGACGCGGGGCAGTGAGCACAGGGGGTGATGGGTGAGTGGGACTGGGTGTGAGTTAGGACATGGGGCAGTGAGCACAGGGGGTGATGGGTGAGTGGTACTGGGTGTGAGTTAGGACACGGGGCAGTGAGCACAGGGGGTGATGGGTGAGCGGGACTGGGTGTGAGTTAGGACACGGGGTCAGTGAGCACAGGGGGTGATGGGTGAGTGGGACTGGGTGCGAGTTAGGACACGGGGTCAGTGAGCACAGGGGGTGATGGGTGAGTGGGACTGGGTGTGAGTTAGGACATGGGGTCAGTGAGCACAGAGGGTGATGGGTGAGTGGGACTGGGTGTGAGTTAGGACACGGGGTCAGTGAGCACAGGGGGTGATGGGTGAGTGGGACTGGGTGTGAGTTAGGACACGGGGTCAGTGAGCACAGAGGGTGATGGTTTAGTGGGACTGGGTGTGAGTTAGGACACGGGGACAGTGAGCACAGGGGGTGATGGGTGAGTGGGACTGGGTGTGAGTTAGGACACGGGGCACAGGGGGTGATGGGTGAGTGGGACTGGGTGTGACTTTGGACACGGCGTCAGTGAGCACAGGGTGATGGGTGAGTGGGACTGGGTGTGAGCTAGGACATGGGTCAGTGAGCACAGGGCGTGATAGGTGAGTGGGACTGGGTGTGAGTTATTACACGGGGTCAGTGAGCACAGGGGGTGATGGGTGAGTGGGACTGAGTGTGAGTTAGGACACGGTGTCAGTGAGCACAGGGGCTGATGGGTGAGTGGGACTGGGTGTGAGTTAACACACGTGTCGGTGAGCACAGGGGGTGATGGGTGAGTGGGACTGGGTGTGATTTAGGACACGGGGTCAGTGAGCACGGGGTGATGGGTTAATGGGACTGGGTGTGAGTTAGGACACGGGGTCAGTGAGCACAGCGGGTGATGGGTGAGTGGGACTGGGTGTGAGTTAGGACACGGGGTCAGTGAGCACATAGGGGTGATGGGTGAGTGGGACTGGGTGTGAGTTAGGACACGGGACAGTGAGCACAGGGGGTGATGGGTGAGTGGGACTGGGTGTGAGTTAGGACACGGGGTCAGTGAGCACATAGGGGTGATGGGTGAGTGGGACTGGGTGTGAGTTAGGACACGGGGTCAGTGAGCACAGCGGGTGATGGGTGAGTGGGACTGGGTGTGAGTTCGGACACGGAGTCAGTGAGCACAGGGGGTGATGGGTGAGTGGGACTGGGTGTGAGTTAGGACACGGAGCAGTGAGCACACGGGGTGATGGGTTAGTGGAACTGGGTGTGAGTAAGGACACGGGGTCAGTGAGCACAGTGGGTGATGGGTGAGTGGGACTGGGTGTGAGTTGGGACACGGGGTCAGTGAGCACAGGGGGTGATGGGTGAGTGGGACTGGGTGTGAGTTAGGACACGGGGCACAGGGGGTGATGGGTGACTGGGACTGGGTGTGAGTTAGGACACGGGGTCAGTGAGCACAGGGGGTGATGGGTGAGTGGGACTAGGTGTGAGTTAGGACACGGGTCAGTGAGCACACGGGGTGATGGGTGCGCAGGACTGGGTGTGAGTTAGGACACGGGGTCAGTGAGCACAGTGGGTGATGGGTGAATGGGACTGGGTGCGAGTTAGGACACGGGGCACAGGGGGTGATGGGTGAGTGGGACTGGGTGTAAGTTAGGACACGGGGTCAGTGAGCACAGGGGGTGATGGGTGAGTGGGACTGGGTGTGAGTTAGGACACGGGTCAGTGAGCACAGGGGGTGATGGGTGAGTGGGACTTGGTGTGAGTTAGGACATGGGGCAGTGAGCACCGGGGGTGATGGGTGAGTGGGACTGGGTGTGAGTTAGGACACGGGGTCAGTGAGCACAGGGGGTGATGGGTGAGTGGGACTGGGTGTGAGTTAGGACACGGGTCAGTGAGCACCGGGGGTGATGGGTGAGTGGGACTGGGTGTGAGTTAGGACACGGGTCAGTGAGCACAGGGGGTGATGGGTGAGTGGGATTGGATGTGAGTTAGGACACGGGGTCAGTGAGCACAGGGGGTGATGGGTGAGTGGGACTGGATGTGAGTTAGGACACGGGGTCAGTGAGCACAGGGGGTGATGGGTGAGTGGGACTGGGTGTGAGTTAGGACACGGGGTCAGTGAGCACAGCGGGTGATGGGTGAGTGGGACTGGGCGTGAGTTAGGACACGGGGTCAGTGAGCACAGGTGGTGATGGGTGAGTGGGAGTCGGTGTGAGTTAGGACACGGGGTCAGTGAGCACAGGGGGTGATGGGTGAGTGGGACTGGGTGTGAGTTCGGACACGGGGTCAGTGAGCACAGGGGATGATGGGTGAGTGGGACTGGGTGTGAGTTAGGACACGGGGTCAGTGAGCACAGGGGGTGATGGGTGAGTGGGACTGGGTGTGAATTAGGACACGGGTCAGTGAGCACAGGGGGTGATGGGTGAGTGGGACTGGGTGTGAGTTAGGACACGGGGACAGTGAGCACAGGGGGTGATGGGTGAGTGGGACTGGGTGTGAGTTAGGACACGGGGCACAGGGGGTGATGGGTGAGTGGGACTGGGTGTGAGTTCGGACACGGGGTCAGTGAGCACAGGGGGTGATGGGTGAGTGGGACTGGGTGTGCGTTAGGACACGGGGCACAGGGGGTGATGGGTGAGTGGGACTGGATGTGAGTTAGGACACGGTGCAGTGAGCACAGGGGGTGATGGGTGAGTGGGACTGGGTGTGAGTTAGGACACGGGTTTAGTGAGCACAGGGGGTGATGGGTGAGTGGGACTGGGTGTGAGTTAAGACACGGGGGCAGTGAGCACAGGGGGTGATGGGTGAGTGGAACTGGGTGTGAGTTAGGACACGGGACAGTGAGCACAGGGGGTGATGGGTGAGTGGGACTGGGTGTAAGTTAGGACACGGTGCAGTGAGCACAGGGGGTGATGGGTGAGTGGGACTGGGTGTGAGTTAGGACACGGGGGCAGTGAGCACAGGGGGTGATGGGTGAGTGGGACTGGGTGTGAGTTAGGACACGGGGTCATTGAGCACAGAGGGTGATGGCTGAGTGGGACTGGGTGTGAGTTAGGACACGGGGGCAGTGAGCACAGGAGGTGATGGGTGAGTGGGACTGGGTGTGAGTTAGGACACTGGGTCAGTAAGCACAGTGGGTGATGGGTGAGTGGGACTGGGTGTGAGTTAGAACACGGGGTCAGTGAGCACAGGGGGTGATGGGTGAGTGGGACTGGGTGTGAGTTCGGACACGAGGCACAGGGGGTGATGGGTGAGTGGGACTGGGTGTGAGTTAGGACACGGGGGCAGTGAGCACAGGGGGTGATGGGTGAGTGGGACTGGGTGCGAGTTAGGACACGAGGCACAGGGGGTGATGGGTGAGTGGGACTGGGTGTGAGTTAGGACACGGGGGCAGTGAGCACAGGGGGTGATGGGTGAGTGGGACTGGGTGTGAGTTAGGACACGGGGTCAGTGAGCACAGGGGGTGATGGGTGAGTGGCACTGGGTGCGAGTTAGGACACGGGGTCAGTGAGCACAGGGGGTGATGGGTGAGTGGGACTGGGTGTGAGTTAGGACATGGGGTCAGTGAGCACAGAGGGTGATGGGTGAGTGGGACTGGGTGTGAGTTAGGACACGGGGTCAGTGAGCACAGGGGGTGATGGGTGAGTGGGACTGGGTGTGAGTTAGGACACGGGGTCAGTGAGCACAGAGGGTGATGGTTTAGTGGGACTGGGTGTGAGTTAGGACACGGGGACAGTGAGCACAGGGGGTGATGGGTGAGTGGGACTGGGTGTGAGTTAGGACACGGGGCACAGGGGGTGATGGGTGAGTGGGACTGGGTGTGACTTTGGACACGGCGTCAGTGAGCACAGGGTGATGGGTGAGTGGGACTGGGTGTGAGCTAGGACATGGGTCAGTGAGCACAGGGCGTGATAGGTGAGTGGGACTGGGTGTGAGTTATTACACGGGGTCAGTGAGCACAGGGGGTGATGGGTGAGTGGGACTGAGTGTGAGTTAGGACACGGTGTCAGTGAGCACAGGGGCTGATGGGTGAGTGGGACTGGGTGTGAGTTAACACACGTGTCAGTGAGCACAGGGGGTGATGGGTGAGTGGGACTGGGTGTGATTTAGGACACGGGGTCAGTGAGCACGGGGTGATGGGTTAATGGGACTGGGTGTGAGTTAGGACACGGGGTCAGTGAGCACAGCGGGTGATGGGTGAGTGGGACTGGGTGTGAGTTAGGACACGGGGTCAGTGAGCACAGGGGGTGATGGGTGAGTGGGACTGGGTGTGAGTTAGGACACGGGGTCAGTGAGCACATAGGGGTGATGGGTGAGTGGGACTGGGTGTGAGTTAGGACACGGGACAGTGAGCACATAGGGGTGATGGGTGAGTGGGACTGGGTGTGAGTTAGGACACGGGTCAGTGAGCACAGGGGGTGATGGGTGAGTGGGACTGGGTGTGAGTTAGGACACGGGGACAGTGAGCACAGGGGGTGATGGGTGAGTGGGACTGGGTGTGAGTTAGGACACGGGGCACAGGTGGTGATGGGTGAGTGGGACTGGGTGTGACTTAGGACACGGCGTCAGTGAGCACAGGGTGATGGGTGAGTGGGACTGGGTGTGAGCTAGGACACGGATCAGTGAGCCCAGCGGGTGATGGGTGAGTGGGACTGGGTGTGAGTTAGGACACGGGGTCAGTGAGCACAGGGGGTGATGGATGAGTGGGACTGTGTGTGAGTTAGGACACGGGGCACAGGGGGTGATGGGTGAGTGGGACTGGGTGTGAGTTAGGACACGGGGTCAGTGAGCACAGGGGGTGATGGGTGAGTGGGACTGGGTGTGAGTTAGGACACGGGGTCAGTGAGCACAGGGGGTGATGAGTGAGTGGGACTGGTTGTGAGTTAGGACACGGGTCAGTTAGCACAGGGGGTGATGGGTGAGTAGGACCGGGTGTGAGTTAGGACACGGGGACAGTGAGCACAGGGGGTGATGGGTGAGTGGGACTGGGTGTGAGTTAGGACACGGGGACAGTGAGCACAGGGGGTGATGGGTGAGTGGGACTGGGTGTGAGTTAGGACACGGGGCACAGGGGGTGATGGGTGAGTGGGACTGGGTGTGAGTTAGGACACGGGGTCAGTGAGCACGGGGTGATGGGTGAGTGGGACTGGGTGTGAGTTAGGACATGGGGTCAGTGAGCACAGCGGGTGATGGGTGAGTGGGACTGGGTGTGAGTTAGGACGCGGGGCAGTGAGCACAGGGGGTGATGGGTGAGTGGGACTGGGTGTGAGTTAGGACATGGGGCAGTGAGCACAGGGGGTGATGGGTGAGTGGGATTGGGTGTGAGTTAGGACACGGGGTCAGTGAGCACAGTGGGTGATGGGTGAGTGGTACTGGGTGTGAGTTAGGACACGGGGCAGTGAGCACAGGGGGTGATGGGTGAGCGGGACTGGGTGTGAGTTAGGACACGGGGTCAGTGAGCACAGGGGGTGATGGGTGAGTGGGACTGGGTGCGAGTTAGGACACGGGGTCAGTGAGCACAGGGGGTGATGGGTGAGTGGGACTGGGTGTGAGTTAGGACATGGGGTCAGTGAGCACAGAGGGTGATGGGTGAGTGGGACTGGGTGTGAGTTAGGACACGGGGTCAGTGAGCACAGGGGGTGATGGGTGAGTGGGACTGGGTGTGAGTTAGGACACGGGGTCAGTGAGCACAGAGGGTGATGGTTTAGTGGGACTGGGTGTGAGTTAGGACACGGGGACAGTGAGCACAGGGGGTGATGGGTGAGTGGGACTGGGTGTGAGTTAGGACACGGGGCACAGGGGGTGATGGGTGAGTGGGACTGGGTGTGACTTTGGACACGGCGTCAGTGAGCACAGGGTGATGGGTGAGTGGGACTGGGTGTGAGCTAGGACATGGGTCAGTGAGCACAGGGCGTGATAGGTGAGTGGGACTGGGTGTGAGTTATTACACGGGGTCAGTGAGCACAGGGGGTGATGGGTGAGTGGGACTGAGTGTGAGTTAGGACACGGTGTCAGTGAGCACAGGGGCTGATGGGTGAGTGGGACTGGGTGTGAGTTAACACACGTGTCGGTGAGCACAGGGGGTGATGGGTGAGTGGGACTGGGTGTGATTTAGGACACGGGGTCAGTGAGCACGGGGTGATGGGTTAATGGGACTGGGTGTGAGTTAGGACACGGGGTCAGTGAGCACAGCGGGTGATGGGTGAGTGGGACTGGGTGTGAGTTAGGACACGGGGTCAGTGAGCACATAGGGGTGATGGGTGAGTGGGACTGGGTGTGAGTTAGGACACGGGACAGTGAGCACAGGGGGTGATGGGTGAGTGGGACTGGGTGTGAGTTAGGACACGGGGTCAGTGAGCACATAGGGGTGATGGGTGAGTGGGACTGGGTGTGAGTTAGGACACGGGGTCAGTGAGCACAGCGGGTGATGGGTGAGTGGGACTGGGTGTGAGTTCGGACACGGAGTCAGTGAGCACAGGGGGTGATGGGTGAGTGGGACTGGGTGTGAGTTAGGACACGGAGCAGTGAGCACACGGGGTGATGGGTTAGTGGAACTGGGTGTGAGTAAGGACACGGGGTCAGTGAGCACAGTGGGTGATGGGTGAGTGGGACTGGGTGTGAGTTGGGACACGGGGTCAGTGAGCACAGGGGGTGATGGGTGAGTGGGACTGGGTGTGAGTTAGGACACGGGGCACAGGGGGTGATGGGTGACTGGGACTGGGTGTGAGTTAGGACACGGGGTCAGTGAGCACAGGGGGTGATGGGTGAGTGGGACTAGGTGTGAGTTAGGACACGGGTCAGTGAGCACACGGGGTGATGGGTGCGCAGGACTGGGTGTGAGTTAGGACACGGGGTCAGTGAGCACAGTGGGTGATGGGTGAGTGGGACTGGGTGCGAGTTAGGACACGGGGCACAGGGGGTGATGGGTGAGTGGGACTGGGTGTAAGTTAGGACACGGGGTCAGTGAGCACAGGGGGTGATGGGTGAGTGGGACTGGGTGTGAGTTAGGACACGGGTCAGTGAGCACAGGGGGTGATGGGTGAGTGGGACTTGGTGTGAGTTAGGACATGGGGCAGTGAGCACCGGGGGTGATGGGTGAGTGGGACTGGGTGTGAGTTAGGACACGGGGTCAGTGAGCACAGGGGGTGATGGGTGAGTGGGACTGGGTGTGAGTTAGGACACGGGTCAGTGAGCACCGGGGGTGATGGGTGAGTGGGACTGGGTGTGAGTTAGGACACGGGTCAGTGAGCACAGGGGGTGATGGGTGAGTGGGATTGGATGTGAGTTAGGACACGGGGTCAGTGAGCACAGGGGGTGATGGGTGAGTGGGACTGGATGTGAGTTAGGACACGGGGTCAGTGAGCACAGGGGGTGATGGGTGAGTGGGACTGGGTGTGAGTTAGGACACGGGGTCAGTGAGCACAGCGGGTGATGGGTGAGTGGGACTGGGCGTGAGTTAGGACACGGGGTCAGTGAGCACAGGTGGTGATGGGTGAGTGGGAGTCGGTGTGAGTTAGGACACGGGGTCAGTGAGCACAGGGGGTGATGGGTGAGTGGGACTGGGTGTGAGTTAGGACACGGGGTCAGTGAGCACAGGGGATGATGGGTGAGTGGGACTGGGTGTGAGTTAGGACACGGGGTCAGTGAGCACAGGGGGTGATGGGTGAGTGGGACTGGGTGTGAATTAGGACACGGGTCAGTGAGCACAGGGGGTGATGGGTGAGTAGGACTGGGTGTGAGTTAGGACACGGGGACAGTGAGCACAGGGGGTGATGGGTGAGTGGGACTGGGTGTGAGTTAGGACACGGGGCACAGGGGGTGATGGGTGAGTGGGACTGGGTGTGAGTTCGGACACGGGGTCAGTGAGCACAGGGGGTGATGGGTGAGTGGGACTGGGTGTGCGTTAGGACACGGGGCACAGGGGGTGATGGGTGAGTGGGACTGGATGTGAGTTAGGACACGGTGCAGTGAGCACAGGGGGTGATGGGTGAGTGGGACTGGGTGTGAGTTAGGACACGGGTTTAGTGAGCACAGGGGGTGATGGGTGAGTGGGACTGGGTGTGAGTTAAGACACGGGGGCAGTGAGCACAGGGGGTGATGGGTGAGTGGGACTGGGTGTGAGTTAGGACACGGGACAGTGAGCACAGGGGGTGATGGGTGAGTGGGACTGGGTGTAAGTTAGGACACGGTGCAGTGAGCACAGGGGGTGATGGGTGAGTGGGACTGGGTGTGAGTTAGGACACGGGGGCAGTGAGCACAGGGGGTGATGGGTGAGTGGGACTGGGTGCGAGTTAGGACACGAGGCACAGGGGGTGATGGGTGAGTGGGACTGGGTGTGAGTTAGGACACGGGGGCAGTGAGCACAGGGGGTGATGGGTGAGTGGGACTGGGTGTGAGTTAGGACACGGGGTCAGTGAGCACAGGGGGTGATGGGTGAGTGGCACTGGGTGTGAGTTAGGACACGGGGTCAGTGAGCACAGGGGGTGATGGGTGAGTGGGACTGGGTGTGACTTAGGACACGGGGTCAGTGAGCACAGGGGGTGATGGGTGAGTGGGACTGGGTGTGAGTTAGGACACGGGGACAGTGAGCACAGGGGGTGATGGGTGAGTGGGACTGGGTGTGAGTTAGGACACGGGGCACAGGGGGTGATGGGTGAGTGGGACTGGGTGTGAGTTAGGACACGGGGTCAGTGAGCACGGGGTGATGGGTGAGTGGGACTGGGTGTGAGTTAGGACATGGGGTCAGTGAGCACAGCGGGTGATGGGTGAGTGGGACTGGGTGTGAGTTAGGACGCGGGGCAGTGAGCACAGGGGGTGATGGGTGAGTGGGACTGGGTGTGAGTTAGGACATGGGGCAGTGAGCACAGGGGGTGATGGGTGAGTGGGATTGGGTGTGAGTTAGGACACGGGGTCAGTGAGCACAGTGGGTGATGGGTGAGTGGTACTGGGTGTGAGTTAGGACACGGGGCAGTGAGCACAGGGGGTGATGGGTGAGCGGGACTGGGTGTGAGTTAGGACACGGGGTCAGTGAGCACAGGGGGTGATGGGTGAGTGGGACTGGGTGCGAGTTAGGACACGGGGTCAGTGAGCACAGGGGGTGATGGGTGAGTGGGACTGGGTGTGAGTTAGGACATGGGGTCAGTGAGCACAGAGGGTGATGGGTGAGTGGGACTGGGTGTGAGTTAGGACACGGGGTCAGTGAGCACAGGGGGTGATGGGTGAGTGGGACTGGGTGTGAGTTAGGACACGGGGTCAGTGAGCACAGAGGGTGATGGTTTAGTGGGACTGGGTGTGAGTTAGGACACGGGGACAGTGAGCACAGGGGGTGATGGGTGAGTGGGACTGGGTGTGAGTTAGGACACGGGGCACAGGGGGTGATGGGTGAGTGGGACTGGGTGTGACTTTGGACACGGCGTCAGTGAGCACAGGGTGATGGGTGAGTGGGACTGGGTGTGAGCTAGGACATGGGTCAGTGAGCACAGGGCGTGATAGGTGAGTGGGACTGGGTGTGAGTTATTACACGGGGTCAGTGAGCACAGGGGGTGATGGGTGAGTGGGACTGAGTGTGAGTTAGGACACGGTGTCAGTGAGCACAGGGGCTGATGGGTGAGTGGGACTGGGTGTGAGTTAACACACGTGTCGGTGAGCACAGGGGGTGATGGGTGAGTGGGACTGGGTGTGATTTAGGACACGGGGTCAGTGAGCACGGGGTGATGGGTTAATGGGACTGGGTGTGAGTTAGGACACGGGGTCAGTGAGCACAGCGGGTGATGGGTGAGTGGGACTGGGTGTGAGTTAGGACACGGGGTCAGTGAGCACATAGGGGTGATGGGTGAGTGGGACTGGGTGTGAGTTAGGACACGGGACAGTGAGCACAGGGGGTGATGGGTGAGTGGGACTGGGTGTGAGTTAGGACACGGGGTCAGTGAGCACATAGGGGTGATGGGTGAGTGGGACTGGGTGTGAGTTAGGACACGGGGTCAGTGAGCACAGCGGGTGATGGGTGAGTGGGACTGGGTGTGAGTTCGGACACGGAGTCAGTGATCACAGGGGGTGATGGGTGAGTGGGACTGGGTGTGAGTTAGGACACGGAGCAGTGAGCACACGGGGTGATGGGTTAGTGGAACTGGGTGTGAGTAAGGACACGGGGTCAGTGAGCACAGTGGGTGATGGGTGAGTGGGACTGGGTGTGAGTTGGGACACGGGGTCAGTGAGCACAGGGGGTGATGGGTGAGTGGGACTGGGTGTGAGTTAGGACACGGGGCACAGGGGGTGATGGGTGACTGGGACTGGGTGTGAGTTAGGACACGGGGTCAGTGAGCACAGGGGGTGATGGGTGAGTGGGACTAGGTGTGAGTTAGGACACGGGTCAGTGAGCACACGGGGTGATGGGTGCGCAGGACTGGGTGTGAGTTAGGACACGGGGTCAGTGAGCACAGTGGGTGATGGGTGAGTGGGACTGGGTGCGAGTTAGGACACGGGGCACAGGGGGTGATGGGTGAGTGGGACTGGGTGTAAGTTAGGACACGGGGTCAGTGAGCACAGGGGGTGATGGGTGAGTGGGACTGGGTGTGAGTTAGGACACGGGTCAGTGAGCACAGGGGGTGATGGGTGAGTGGGACTTGGTGTGAGTTAGGACATGGGGCAGTGAGCACCGGGGGTGATGGGTGAGTGGGACTGGGTGTGAGTTAGGACACGGGGTCAGTGAGCACAGGGGGTGATGGGTGAGTGGGACTGGGTGTGAGTTAGGACACGGGTCAGTGAGCACCGGGGGTGATGGGTGAGTGGGACTGGGTGTGAGTTAGGACACGGGTCAGTGAGCACAGGGGGTGATGGGTGAGTGGGATTGGATGTGAGTTAGGACACGGGGTCAGTGAGCACAGGGGGTGATGGGTGAGTGGGACTGGATGTGAGTTAGGACACGGGGTCAGTGAGCACAGGGGGTGATGGGTGAGTGGGACTGGGTGTGAGTTAGGACACGGGGTCAGTGAGCACAGCGGGTGATGGGTGAGTGGGACTGGGCGTGAGTTAGGACACGGGGTCAGTGAGCACAGGTGGTGATGGGTGAGTGGGAGTCGGTGTGAGTTAGGACACGGGGTCAGTGAGCACAGGGGGTGATGGGTGAGTGGGACTGGGTGTGAGTTAGGACACGGGGTCAGTGAGCACAGGGGATGATGGGTGAGTGGGACTGGGTGTGAGTTAGGACACGGGGTCAGTGAGCACAGGTGGTGATGGGTGAGTGGGAGTCGGTGTGAGTTAGGACACGGGGTCAGTGAGCACAGGGGGTGATGGGTGAGTGGGACTGGGTGTGAGTTAGGACACGGGGTCAGTGAGGACAGGGGATGATGGGTGAGTGGGACTGGGTGTGAGTTAGGACACGGGGTCAGTGAGCACAGGGGGTGATGGGTGAGTGGGACTGGGTGTGAATTAGGACACGGGTCAGTGAGCACAGGGGGTGATGGGTGAGTAGGACTGGGTGTGAGTTAGGACACGGGGACAGTGAGCACAGGGGGTGATGGGTGAGTGGGACTGGGTGTGAGTTAGGACACGGGGCACAGGGGGTGATGGGTGAGTGGGACTGGGTGTGAGTTCGGACACGGGGTCAGTGAGCACAGGGGGTGATGGGTGAGTGGGACTGGGTGTGCGTTAGGACACGGGGCACAGGGGGTGATGGGTGAGTGGGACTGGATGTGAGTTAGGACACGGTGCAGTGAGCACAGGGGGTGATGGGTGAGTGGGACTGGGTGTGAGTTAGGACACGGGTTTAGTGAGCACAGGGGGTGATGGGTGAGTGGGACTGGGTGTGAGTTAAGACACGGGGGCAGTGAGCACAGGGGGTGATGGGTGAGTGGGACTGGGTGTGAGTTAGGACACGGGACAGTGAGCACAGGGGGTGATGGGTGAGTGGGACTGGGTGTAAGTTAGGACACGGTGCAGTGAGCACAGGGGGTGATGGGTGAGTGGGACTGGGTGTGAGTTAGGACACGGGGGCAGTGAGCACAGGGGGTGATGGGTGAGTGGGACTGGGTGTGAGTTAGGACACGGGGTCATTGAGCACAGAGGGTGATGGCTGAGTGGGACTGGGTGTGAGTTAGGACACGGGGGCAGTGAGCACAGGAGGTGATGGGTGAGTGGGACTGGGTGTGAGTTAGGACACTGGGTCAGTAAGCACAGTGGGTGATGGGTGAGTGGGACTGGGTGTGAGTTAGAACACGGGGTCAGTGAGCACAGGGGGTGATGGGTGAGTGGGACTGGGTGTGAGTTCGGACACGAGGCACAGGGGGTGATGGGTGAGTGGGACTGGGTGTGAGTTAGGACACGGGGGCAGTGAGCACAGGGGGTGATGGGTGAGTGGGACTGGGTGCGAGTTAGGACACGGGGTCAGTGAGCACAGTGGGTGATGGGTGAGTGGGACTGGGTGTGAGTTAGGACACGAGGCACAGGGGGTGATGGGTGAGTGGGACTGGGTGTGAGTTAGGACACGGGGGCAGTGAGCACAGGGGGTGATGGGTGAGTGGGACTGGGTGTGAGTTAGGACACGGGGTCAGTGAGCACAGGGGGTGATGGGTGAGTGGCACTGGGTGTGAGTTAGGACACGGGGTCAGTGAGCACAGGGGGTGATGGGTGAGTGGGACTGGGTGTGACTTAGGACACGGGGTCAGTGAGCACAGGGGGTGATGGGTGAGTGGGACTCGGTGTGAGTTAGGACACGGGGTCAGTAAGCACAGGGGGTGATGGGTGAGTGGGACTGGGTGTGAGTTAGGACACGGGGTCAGTGAGCACAGGGGGTGATGGGTGAGTGGGACTGGGTGTGAGTTAGGACACGGGGTCAGTGAGCCAGGGGGTGATGGGTGAGTGGGACTGGGTGTGAGTTAGGACACGGGGTCAGTGAGCACAGGGGGTGATGGGTGAGTGGGACTGGATGTGAGTTAGGACACGGGCACAGAGGGTGATGGGTGAGTGGGACTGGGTGTGAGTTAGGACACGGGGTCAGTGAGCACAGGCGGTGATGGGTGAGTGGGACTGGGTGCGAGTTAGGACACGAGGCACAGGGGGTGATGGGTGAGTGGGACTGGGTGTGAGTTAGGACACGGGGGCAGTGAGCACAGGGGGTGATGGGTGAGTGGGACTGGGTGTGAGTTAGGACACGGGGTCAGTGAGCACAGGGGGTGATGGGTGAGTGGCACTGGGTGTGAGTTAGGACACGGGGTCAGTGAGCACAGGGGGTGATGGGTGAGTGGGACTGGGTGTGAGTTAGGACACGGGGTCAGTGAGCACAGGGGGTGATGGGTGAGTGGGACTGGGTGTGAGTTAGGACACGGGGTCAGTGAGCACAGGGGGTGATGGGTGAGTGGGACTGGGTGTGAGTTAGGACACGGGGTCAGTGAGCCAGGGGGTGATGGGTGAGTGGGACTGGGTGTGAGTTAGGACACGGGGTCAGTGAGCACAGGGGGTGATGGGTGAGTGGGACTGGATGTGAGTTAGGACACGGGCACAGAGGGTGATGGGTGAGTGGGACTGGGTGTGAGTTAGGACACGGGGTCAGTGAGCACAGGCGGTGATGGGTGAGTGGGGCTGGGTGTGAGTTAGGACACGGGGTCAGTGAGGACAGGGGGTGATGGGTCACAATCCTGGAACTCCCTCCCGGGTATCTGTTATTCTATATATAAACCCCCCGAACCCCTCGATTGGATTCCAGCCTGTAACTCACTCCCGGGAATCAGTTATTCAATATATAAACCCCCCGAACCCCTCGATTAGATTCCAGCCTGCAACTCACTCGCGGGTATCTGTTATTCTATATTAAACCCCCCGAACCTCTCGATTAGATTCCAGTCTGTAACTCACTCCCAGGTATCTGTTATTCTATATATAATCCCCCGAACCCCTTGATTAGATTCCAGTCTGTAACTCACTCCCGGGTATCTGTTATTCTATATATAAATCCCTGAACCCCTCGATTAGATTCCAGCCTGTAACTCACTCCCGGGTATCTGTTATTCTATATATAAACCCCCCGGACCCCTCGATTAGATTCCAGCCTGTAACTCACTCCCGGGTATCTGTTATTCTATATATAAACCCCCCGAACCCCTCGATTAGATTCCAGCCTGTAACTCACTCCCGGGTATCTGTTACTCTATATATAAACCCCCCGAACCCCTCGATTAGATTCCAGCCTGTAACTCACTCCCAGGTATCTGTTATTCTATATAAACCCCTGAACCCCTCGATTAGATTCCAGCCTGTAACTCACTCCCGGGTATCTGTTATTCTATATATAAACCCCCCGAACCCCTCGATTAGATTCCAGCCTGTAACTCACTCCCAGGTATCTGTTATTCTATATATAAACCCCCCGAACCCCTCGATTAGATTCCAGCCTGTAACTCACTCCCAGGTATCTGTTATTCTATATAAACCCCCCGAACCCCTCGATTAGATTCCAGCCTGTAACTCACTCCCGGGTATCTGTTATTCTATATATAAACCCCCCGAACCCCTCGATTAGATTCCAGCCTGTAACTCACTCCCAGGTATCTGTTATTCTATATATAAACCCCCCCGAACCCCTCGATTAGATTCCAGCCTGTAACTCACTCCCGGGTATCTGTTATTCTATATATAAACCCCCCGAACCTCTCGATTAGATTCCAGCCTGTAACTCACTGCCGCGTATCCGTTAATCTGTGACTAAATATTTATAATCTTGCTGTAATACTCATTTTCTACCAGACACCAGCAGTGGTGTTCTTTCTGAAATAAAATTAAATTACAGCATGGAGTTAGATACAGAGTAAAGCTCCCTCTACACTGTCCCATCAAACACTCCCAGGGCAGGTACAGGGGGTTAGATACAGAGTAAAGCTCCCTCTACACTGTCCCATCAAACACTCCCAGGCCAGGTACAGGGGGTTAGATACAGAGTGAAGCTCCCTCTACACTGTCCCATCAAACACTCCCAGGGCAGGTACAGGGGGTTAGATACAGAGTAAAGCTCCCTCTACACTGTCCCATCAAACACTCCCAGGGCAGGTACAGGGGGTTAGATACAGAGTAAAGCTCCCTCTACACTGTCCCATCAAACACTCCCAGGGCAGGTACAGGGGGTTAGATACAGAGTAAAGCTCCCTCTACACTGTCCCATCAAACACTCCCAGGACAGGTACTGAAGGAGGTGAGAGGGTGATGAGCACAGGCTGACTAGAGTCTGTGGGTAAAGATGAGCGGATGGATCATGGTTGAAGAATGTGTTTGCGAGCTGCTCTTTCCCTGCCTGTGCTAACATGTGATGTGGCCAACAAGGCTGAGGATCGAGAGAGACAGGGTATACTCAGCAGGTCAGGACATATGTCTCGGGAGTGGGCGCGTAGTGAGGAAGGGTGGGTCAGGATATAGAGGAGACACACACACACACACACACACACTCTCTCACACACTCTCTCACACTCACACTCTCTCTCATACACACTCTCTCACACACACTCACACTCACACAGTCTCATTCTCACACACACTCTCTCACACACACACTCTCTCTCTCTCACACTCTCTCACACACACACTCTCTCACACACACACTCTCTCACACACACACACACACACACATTCTCTCACACACTCTCACACTCACACAGTCTCATTCTCACACATTCTCATTCTCACACACACACTCTCTCACACTCACACTCTCTCTCACACACACACTCTCTCTTTCTCACACTCTCTCTCACACTCTCTCTCATACACACTCTCTCACACACACTCACACTCACACAGTCTCATTCTCACACACACTCTCTCTCACACACACACTCTCTCTCTCTCACACTCTCTCACACACACTCTCTCACACACACACACACTCTCTCACACACTCTCTCTCACACTCTCTCTCACACACACACTCTCTCTCACACACTCTCTCTCACACTCACACTCTCTCATACACACTCTCTCACACTCTCTCTCTCTCACACTCTGTCTCACACACACACTCTCTCTCACACACTCTCTCTCACACACACTCTCTCTCACACACTCTCTCTTTCTCTCTCACACACACTCTCTCTCTCACACACACACACACACACACACACACACACACACACACAATCTCTCTCACACACACACTCTCTCTCTCATACTATCTCTCACACACACACTCTCTCACACACTCTCTCACACACTCTCTCACACACACTCTCTCTCACACACACACTCTCTCTCTCACACTCTCTCTCACACTCACACTCTCTCTCATACACACTCTCTCACACACACTCTCTCTTTCTCTCTCACACACACTCTCTCTCTCACACACACACACACACACACAATCTCTCTCACACACACACTCTCTCTCTCACACTATCTCTCACACACACACTCTCTCACACACTCTCTCACACACTCTCTCTCATACACTCACTCTCACACAATCTCTCTCACACACACTCACACTCTTTCACACATACTCTCTCTCACAGACACACACACTCACACTCTCTCTCACACACTCTCTCTCACACATTCTCTCTCACACACACACACACACACTCTCTCAAACACTCACTCGCACACACACACTCTCTCTCACACACTCACCCTCACCCTCACTCACACTCACTCACCCACACTCACACTCATACTCACCCACACTCACACTCTCACCCTCACACTCTCACACTCACACTCACACTCTCACTCTCACACTCACACACACACACTCACACTCACACTCACTCTCTCACTCACACTCACCCTCTCACCCTCACACTCTCACACTCACACTCACCCACACTCACACTCACACTCTCACACACACACTCACACACACTCACACTCACCCTCACACACTCACTCTCTCCCACCCTCACCCTCACTCTCCCTCACCCTCACTCTCCCTCACCCTCACTCTCTCCCACCCTCACCCTCACTCACCCTCACTCTCTCCCACCCTCACCCTCACTCACCCTCACTCTCTCCCACCCTCACTCTCACCCTCACTCTCACCCTCACCCTCACCCACCCTCACTCTCACTCACACTCACTCACACCCTCACCCTCACTCTCTCAATCTCACCCTCACCCTCACTCTCTCCCACCCTCACTCTCACTCACACTCACTCGCACTCTCACCCTCACTCTCTCACACTCACCCTCACCCTCACTCACCCTCACTCTCTCCCACCCTCACTCTCACCCTCACTCACACTCTCACTCACCCTGTCTCACTCACACACTCACTCACACTCACACTCACACTGTCTCACTCACACTCACACTCACACACTCACTCACACTCACACTGTCTCACTCACACCCTCACTCACACTCACACTGTCTCACTCACACACTCACTCACACACACACTGTCTCACTCACACACTCACACTCACTCACCCTCACTCACACTCACACTGTCTCACTCACACCCTCACTCACACTCACACTCACACTGTCTCACTCACACCCTCACTCACACTCACACTCACACTGTCTCACTCACACTCACTCACACTCACACTCACACTGTCTCACTCACACACTCACACTCACTCACCCTCACTCACACTCACACTGTCTCACTCACACACTCACACTCACACACTCAACCTCACTCACACTCACACTGTCTCACTCACACTCACACACTCACCCTCACTCACACTCACACTGTCTCACTCACACACTCACACTCACACACTCACACTGTCTCACTCACACACTCACACTCACACACTCACCCTCACTCACACTCACACTGTCTCACTCACACTCACACACTCACCCTCACTCACACTCACACACTCACCCTCACTCACACTCACACTGTCTCACTCACACACTCACACTCACACACTCACCCTCACTCACACTCACACTGTCTCACTCACACTCACTCACACTCACACTGTCTCACTCACACACTCACCCTCACTCACACTCACACTGTCTCACTCACACACTCACACTCACACACTCACACTGTCTCACTCACACACTCACTCACACACTCACCCTCACTCACACTCACACTGTCTCACTCACACTCACACACTCACCCTCACTCACACTCACACTGTCTCACTCACACACTCACTCACACACTCACCCTCACTCACACTCACACTGTCTCACTCACACTCACACACTCACCCTCACTCACACTCACACTGTCTCACTCACACTCACACACTCACCCTCACTCACACTCACACTGTCTCACCCTCACTCACACTCACACTGTCTCACTCACACACTCACACTCACACACTCACCCTCACTCACACTCACACTGTCTCACTCACACACTCACACTCACACACTCACCCTCACTCACACTCACACTGTCTCACTCACACACTCACACTCACACACTCACACTGTCTCACTCACACACTCACTCACACACTCACCCTCACTCACACTCACACTGTCTCACTCACACTCACACACTCACCCTCACTCACACTCACACTGTCTCACTCACACACTCACACTCACACTGTCTCACTCACACACTCACTCACACACTCACCCTCACTCACACTCACACTGTCTCACTCACACTCACACACTCACCCTCACTCACACTCACACTGTCTCACTCACACACTCACACTCACACACTCACCCTCACTCACACTCACACTGTCTCACTCACACTCACACACTCACCCTCACTCACACTCACACTGTCTCACTCACACACTCACTCACACACTCTCACAGACAGAGGCTGCCAATTTAATCGGGGATTTGCTGACAGTGATTCACAGTCCTGGCCACTGCTTGCACAAGATGTCGAATTGCCTGTCAGGATATTTAGCGCACAGTAGCTGTCACTGTATACGGACAGACAAATCCTTCAGTTTTTTCTCATTAGATTAGCCTGGTTTTATGGCCGTGTGGAATGTAATCTGCTCCAGTAACACAGTCCCAGTCATACGGCATTATTAAATGCATTATTCATACAATCATAGAACTCTACCACAAGGGAGGAGGCCATTTTGGCCCATCATGTCCACGCCGGCCGACAAAGAGCTATCCAGCCTAGTCCCATCTTTCAAAGGGAAGATAGGGAGGGGGCGGGGGGCGAGGGAGGGGTTTGAACAGGAGGATGAGAATTGTCGGGGCTGGAGGAGGTTACAGAGATAGGGAGGGGGGGGCGAGGGAGGGATTTGAACAGGAGGATGAGAATTGTAGGGGCTGGAGGAGGTTACAGAGATAGGGAGGGGGGGGCGAGGGAGGGATATGAACAGGAGGATGAGAATTGTAGGGGCTGGAGGAGGTTACAGAGATAGGGAGGGGGGGCGAGGGAGGGATTTGAACAGGAGGATGAGAATTGTAGGGGCTGGAGGAGGTTACAGAGATAGGGAGGGGGGCGAGGGAGGGATTTGAACAGGAGGATGAGAATTGTCGGGGCTGGAGGGGGTTACAGAGATAGGGAGGGGGGCGAGGGAGGGATTTGAACAGGAGGATGAGAATTGTAGGGGCTGGAGGGGGTTACAGAGATAGGGAGGGGGGGCGAGGGAGGGATTTGAACAGGAGGATGAGAATTGTAGGGGCTGGAGGAGGTTACAGAGATAGGGAGGGGGGCGAGGGAGGGATTTGAACAGGAGGATGAGAATTGTAGGGGCTGGAGGAGGTTACAGAGATAGGGAGGGGGCGAGGGAGGGATTTGAAGAGGAGGATGAGAATTGTAGGGGCTGGAGGAGGTTACAGAGATAGGGAGGGGGGCGAGGGAGGGATTGGAACAGGAGGATGAGAATTCTTTACCGAGAGAACTCACTACCACACGGAGGGATTTGAGGCGATGTATTTAAGATGTGGCTGGACAGGACTATGAGGGAGAAGGGAACAGAGGGTTGAGCCGATAGATTTCGATGAGCAAGGACAGGAGGTGCCTCCAGTGGAGTATAAACGCCGGCACGCACTGGTTGGGCCCAATGGCCAGTCTGTGTGCTGTAAATAGGCCGTAAACCGATGGAACAATGGTTAGGGCCGTCCCGAGGCGATCCAGAAATACAAGACCTTGGTGAATGGAAGCTGAACGTAAGAGGCCTGTGACACTCCGATGTTCTCAACATCTCTGGGCCAGTAATGATGTGAGCCAGATACTGGAGAGCAGAGAGGGAGGACACCTTGCCACACCTTGACACTGACCTCCCTGCTCCTGCGATTGTCTGTTGTTCATCGTTCACCAACCCGAGCTTTATCTGCAGTCTGCGCAGACACACGGAGTCACGTTAAAGATAATCCTTCGTCACCTCCAGCTAGCTCCCAACAGCTCATCGGACGCAGTCACACAGAGTTACAGCTCCCGCTATCTCGCTCTGTCCTTCTCTCTCCCTCTCTCCCCCTTGCTCCCCCTCCGTCCACTCCCTGTCTCTCCCTCAGTCTGTCCCCCTATCTCTATCCCTCTCCATCCATGCCCTGCCCCTCCCTCACTCCCTCGCTCCCGCTCGCTCTCTCTCCGTCTCTCCCTCTCTCCCTCTCCCTCTCTCCCTCTCTCTCCCCCCTCGGTCCACTCCCTGTCTCCCCCTCAGTCTGTCTCCCTCTCTCCCTATCCCTCTCCCTCTCTATCCCTTTCCGTCCATTCCCTGCCCCTCCCTCGCTCCTTCTCTCTCTCTCCCCCTCTCTCTCTCCCCCTCTCTCTCTCTCTCTCTCGCTCTGTCTCCCTCTCTCTCTCTGTTTCCCTCTCTCCCTTTCTCTCTCTCTCTCTCTGTCTCCCTCTCTCTCTCTCTCTATCTCCCTCTCTCTCTCTGTCTCCCTCGCTCCCTTTCTCTCTCTCTCTCTCTGTCTCCCTCTCTCTCTCTCTCTCTATCTCCCTCTCTCTCTCTGTCTCCCTCGCTCCCTCTCTCTCTCTCTCTCTCTGTCTCCCTCTCTCTCTCTCCCTCGCTCCCTCTCTCTCTCTGTCTTTCTCTCTCTGTCTCTCCCTCTCTCTGTCTTTCTCTCTCTCTCTGTCTCTCTCTCTCTCTCTCTCACTCTCTCTGTCTTTCTCTCTCTGTCTCTCTCTCTCTCTCTCTCTCCCTCTCTCTTTCTGTCTCTCTCTCTCTCTCTCAGTGTCTCCCTCTCTCTCTGTCTCTCCCTCTCTCTCTCTGTCTCTCTCTCTATCTCTGTCTCGCTCTCTCTCTCTCTCTCCCTCCCTCTCTTCCTGTCCTCTCTCACTCTCCCTCCCTGTCCCTCTCCCTGCCCTTCCCTCATTCGTTCACAATCTTCCTCACCCTCCCTTCCTCTCTCTCCCGCTATGTCTCGCTCCTTCCCTCCCATCCATCTTTCTCCCTTCCTTGGCCTATTCTCTCCTTCCCTTTCTTTCTCTCACCCTTTCCCCCAGCCTCCAACCCCTACAATCACACTCCCTCCCTCTTCCAGTCTCTCTCCCAATCTATTTGGTGTCTCTCAGTCCCTCTCCCTCAGGGAGATATCTGTACACTGACTGGTGTCTCTCAGTCCCTCTCCCTCAGGGAGATATCTGTACACTGACTGGTGTCTCTCAGTCCCTCTCCCTCAGGGAGATATCTGTACACTGACTGGTGTCTCTCAGTCCCCTCTCCCTCAGGGAGATATCTGTACACTGACTGGTGTCTCTCAGTCCCCTCTCCCTCAGGGAGATATCTGTACACTGACTGGTGTCTCTCAGTCCCCTCTCCCTCAGGGAGATATCTGTACACTGACTGGTGTCTCTCAGTCCCCTCTCCCTCAGGGAGATATCTGTACACTGACTGGTGTCTCTCAGTCCCCTCTCCCTCAGGGAGATATCTGTACACTGACTGGTGTCTCTCAGTCCCTCTCCCTCAGGGAGATATCTGTACACTGACTGGTGTCTCTCAGTCCCTCTCCCTCAGGGAGCTATCTGTACACTGACTGGTGTCTCTCAGTCCCTCTCCCTCAGGAAGATATCTGTACACTGACTGGTGTCTCTCAGTCCCTCTCCCTCAGGGAGATATCTGTACACTGACTGGTGTCTCTCAGTCCCTCTCCCTCAGGGAGATATCTGTACACTGACTGGTGTCTCTCAGTCCCTCTCCCTCAGGGAGATATCTGTATACTGACTGGTGTCTCTCAGTCCCTCTCCCTCAGGGAGATATCTGTACACTGACTGGTGTATCTCAGTCCCTCTCCCTCAGGGAGATATCTGTACACTGACTGGTGTCTCTCAGTCCCCTCTCCCTCAGGGAGATATCTGTACACTGACTGGTGTCTCTCAGTCCCTCTCCCTCAGGGAGATATCTGTACACTGACTAGTGTCTCTCAGTCCCTCTCCCTCAGGGAGATATCTGTACACTGACTGGTGTCTCTCAGTCCCTCTCCCTCAGGAAGATATCTGTACACTGACTGGTGTCTCTCAATCCCCTCTCCCTCAGGGAGATATCTGTACACTGACTGGTGTCTCTCAGTCCCCTCTCCCTCAGGGAGATATCTGTACACTGACTGGTGTCTCTCAGTCCCCTCTCCCTCAGGGAGATATCTGTACACTGACTGGTGTCTCTCAGTCCCCTCTCCCTCAGGGAGATATCTGTACACTGACTGGTGTCTCTCAGTCCCCTCTCCCTCAGGGAGATATCTGTACACTGACTGGTGTCTCTCAGTCCCTCTCCCTCAGGGAGATATCTGTACACTGACTGGTGTCTCTCAGTCCCTCTCCCTCAGGGAGCTATCTGTACACTGACTGGTGTCTCTCAGTCCCTCTCCCTCAGGAAGATATCTGTACACTGACTGGTGTCTCTCAGTCCCTCTCCCTCAGGGAGATATCTGTACACTGACTGGTGTCTCTCAGTCCCTCTCCCTCAGGGAGATATCTGTACACTGACTGGTGTCTCTCAGTCCCTCTCCCTCAGGGAGATATCTGTATACTGACTGGTGTCTCTCAGTCCCTCTCCCTCAGGGAGATATCTGTACACTGACTGGTGTATCTCAGTCCCTCTCCCTCAGGGAGATATCTGTACACTGACTGGTGTCTCTCAGTCCCCTCTCCCTCAGGGAGATATCTGTACACTGACTGGTGTCTCTCAGTCCCTCTCCCTCAGGGAGATATCTGTACACTGACTGGTGTCTCTCAGTCCCTCTCCCTCAGGGAGATATCTGTACACTGACTGGTGTCTCTCAGTCCCTCTCCCTCAGGAAGATATCTGTACACTGACTGGTGTCTCTCAATCCCCTCTCCCTCAGGGAGATATCTGTACACTGACTGGTGTCTCTCAGTCCCCTCTCCCTCAGGGAGATATCTGTACACTGACTGGTGTCTCTCAGTCCCCTCTCCCTCAGGGAGATATCTGTACACTGACTGGTGTCTCTCAGTCCCCTCTCCCTCAGGGAGATATCTGTACACTGACTGGTGTCTCTCAGTCCCCTCTCACTCAGGGAGATATCTGTACACTGACTGGTGTCTCTCAGTCCCTCTTCCTCAGAGAGATATCTGTACACTGACTGGTGTCTCTCAGTCCCTCTTCCTCAGAGAGATATCTGTACACTGACTGGTGTCTCTCAGTCCCTCTCCCTCAGGGAGCTATCTGTACACTGACTGGTGTCTCTCAGTCCCTCTCCCTCAGGGAGATATCTGTACACTGACTGGTGTCTCTCAGTCCCTCTCCCTCAGGTAGATATCTGCACATTGACTCGTGTCTCTCAGTCCCTCTCCCTCAGGGAGATATCTGTACACTGACTGGTGTCTCTCAGTCCCTCTTCCTCAGAGAGATATCTGGACACTGACTGGTGTCTCTCAGTCCCTCTTCCTCAGGGAGATATCTGTACACTGACTGGTGTCTCTCAGTCCCTCTCCCTCAGGGAGATATCTGTACACTGACTGGTGTCTCTCAGTCCCTCTTCCTCAGAGAGATATCTGTACACTGACTGGTGTCTCTCAGTCCCTCTCCCTCAGGGAGATATCTGTACACTGACTGGTGTCTCTCAGTCCCTCTCCCTCAGGGAGATATCTGTACACTGACTGGTGTCTCTCAGTCCCTCTCCCTCAGGGAGATATCTGCACACTGACTGGTGTCTCTCAGTCCCTCTCCCTCAGGGAGATATCTGTACACTGACTGGTGTCTCTCAGTCCCTCTCCCTCAGGGAGATATCTGTACACTGACCGGAGGCTCATTGCATTCATAGAAACATAGAAAATAGGTGCAGGAGTAGGCCATTCAATGAGTTCATGGCTGAACATGCAACTTCAGTACCCCATTCCTGCTTTCTTACCATACCCCTTGATCCCCCTAGTAGTAAGACTACATCTAACTCCTTTTTGAATATATTTAGTGAATTGGTCTCAACTACTTTCTGTGGTAGAGAATTCCACAGGTTCACCACTCTCTGGGTGAAGAAATTCCTCCTCATCTCGGTCCTAAATGGCTTACCCCTTATCCTTAGACTGTGAGCCCTGGTTCTGGACTTCCCCAACATTGGGAACATTCTTCCTGCATCTAACCTGTCTAACCCCGTCAGAATTTTAAACGTTTCTATGAGATCCCCTCTCATTCTTCTGAACTCCAGTGAATACAAGCCCAGTTGATCCAGTCTTTCTTGATATGTCAGTCCCGCCATCCCGGGAAACAGTCTGGTGAACCTTCGCTGCACTTCCTCAAGAGCAAGAATGTCCTTCCTCAAGTTAGGAAACCAAAACTGGACACAATACTCCAGGTGTGGCCTCACCAAGGCCCTGTACAACTGTAGCAACACCTCCCTGCCCCTATACTCAAATCCCCTCGCTATGAAGGCCAACATACCATTTGCTTTCTTAACCGCCTGCTGTACCTGCATGCCAACCTTCAATGACTGATGTACCATGACACCCAGGTCTCGTTGCACCTCCCCTTTTCCTAATCTGTCACCATTCAGATAATAGTCTGTCTCTCTGTTTTTACCACCAAAGTGGATAATCTCACATTTATCCACATTATACTTCATCTGCCATGCATTTGCCCACTCACCTAACCTATCCAAGTCACTCTGCAGCCTCATAGCATCCTCCTCGCAGTTCACACTGCCACCCAACTTAGTGTCATCCGCAAATTTGGAGATACTACATTTAATCCCCTCGTCTAAATCATTAATGTACAGTGTAAACAGCTGGGGTCCCAGCACAGAACCTTGCGGTACCCCACTAGTCACTGCCTGCCATTCTGAAAAGTCCCCATTTACTCCTACTCTTTGCTTCCTGTCTGACAACCAGTTCTCAATCCACGTGAGCACACTACCCCCAATCCCATGTGCTTTAACTTTGCACATTAATCTCTTGTGTGGGACCTTGTCGAAAGCCTTCTGAAAGTCCAAATATACCACATCAACTGGTTCTCCCTTGTCCACTTTACTGGAAACATCCTCAAAGAATTCCAGAGGATTTGTCAAGCATGCATTCCCTTTCACAAATCCATGCTGACTTGGACCTATCATGTCACCTCTTTCCAAATGCGCTGCTATGACGTCCTTAATAATTGATTCCATTATTTTACTCACTACCGATGTCAGGCTGACTGGTCTATAATTCCCTGTTTTCTCTCTCCCTCCTTTTTTAAAAAGTGGGGTTACATTGGCTACCCTCCACTCGATAGGTACTGATCCAGAGTCTATATCTGTATACTGACTGGTGTCTCTCAGTCCATCTCCCTTCGGGAGATATCTGTACACTGACTGGTGTCTCTCAGTCCCTCATCCCTCAGGGAGATATCTGTACACAGACTGGTGTCTCTCAGTCCCTCTCCCTCAGTCAGATGTCTGTACACTGACTGGTGTCTCTCAGTCCCTCTTCCTCAGAGAGATATCTGTACACTGACTGGTGTCTCTCAGTCCCTCTCCCTCAGAGAGATATCTGTACACTGACTGGTGTCTCTCAGTCCCCTCTCCCTCAGGGAGATATCTGTGCACTGACTGGTGTCTCTCAGTCCCCTCTCCCTCAGGGAGATATCTGTACACTGACTGGTGTCTATCAGTCCCTCTCCCTCAGGGAGATATCTGTACACTGACTGGTGTCTCTCAGTCCCCTCTCCCTCAGGGAGATATCTGTACACTGACTGGTGTCTCTCAGTCCCCTCTCCCTCAGGGAGATATCTGTACACTGACTGGTGTCTCTCAGTCCCCTCTCCCTCAGGGAGATATCTGTACACTGACTGGTGTCTCTCAGTCCCCTCTCCCTCAGGGAGATATCTGTGCACTGACTGGTGTCTCTCAGTCCCCTCTCCCTCAGGGAGATATCTGTACACTGACTGGTGTCTATCAGTCCCTCTCCCTCAGGGAGATATCTGTACACTGACTGGTGTCTCTCAGTCCCTCTCCCTCAGGGAGATATCTGTACACTGACTGGTGTCTCTCAGTCCCTCTCCCTCAGGGAGATATCTGTACACTGACTGGTGTCTCTCAGTCCCTCTCCCTCAGGGAGATATCTGTACACTGACTGGTGTCTCTCAGTCCCTCTCCCTCAGGGAGATATCTGTACACTGACTGGTGTCTCTCAGCCCCTCTCCCTCAGGGAGATATCTGTACACTGACTGGTGTCTCTCAGTCCCTCTCCCTCAGGGAGATATCTGTACACTGACTGGTGTCTCTCAGTCCCATCTCCCTCAGGGAGATATCTGTGCACTGACTGGTGTCTCTCAGTCCCCTCTCCCTCAGGGAGATATCTGTACACTGACTGGTGTCTCTCAGTCCCTCTCCCTCAGGGAGATATCTGTACACTGACTGGTGTCTCTCAGTCCCTCTCCCTCAAGGTGATATCTGTACACTGACTGGTGTCTCTCAGTCCCCTCTCCCACAGGGAGACATCTGTGCACTGACTGGTGTCTCTCAGTCCCCTCTCCCTCAGGGAGATATCTGTACATTGACTGGTGTCTCTCAGTCCCTCTCCCTCAGGGAGATATCTGTACACTGACTGGTGTCTCTCAGTCCCTCTCCCTCAGGGAGATATCTGTACACTGACTGGTGTCTCTCAGTCCCTCTCCCTCAGGGAGATATCTGTACACTGACTGGTGTCTCTCAGTCCCTCTCCCTCAGGGAGATATCTGTACACTGACTGGTGTCTCTCAGTCCCTCTCCCTCAGGGAGATATCTGTACACTGACTGGTGTCTCTCAGTCCCTCTCCCTCAGGGAGATATCTGTACACTGACTGGTGTCTCTCAGTCCCTCTCCCTCAGGGAGATATCTGCACACTGACTGGTGTCTCTCAGTCCCTCTCCCTCAGGGAGATATCTGTACACTGACTGGTGTCTCTCAGTCCCATCTCCCTCAGGGAGCTATCTGTGCACTGACTGGTGTCTCTCAGTCCCCTCTCCCTCAGGGAGATATCTGTACACGGACTGGTGTCTCTCAGTCCCTCTCCCTCAGGGAGATATCTGTACACTGACTGGTGTTTCTCAGTCCCTCTCCCTCAGGGAGATATCTGTACACTAACTGGTGTCTCTCAGTCCCTCTCCCTCAGGGAGATACCTGTACACTGACTGGTGTCTCTCAGTCCCTCTCCCTCAGGGAGATATCTGTACACTGACTGGTGTCTCTCGGTCCCTCTCCCTCAGGGAGATATCTGTACACTGACTGGTGTCTCTCAATCCCTCTCCCTCAGGAAGATATCTGTACACTGACTGGTGTCTCTCCATCCCTCTCCCTCAGGGAGATATCTGCACACTGACTGGTGTCTCTCGGTCCCTCTCCCTCAGGGAGATATCTGTACACTGACTGGTGTCTCTCAATCCCTCTCCCTCAGGAAGATATCTGTACACTGACTGGTGTCTCTCAGTCCCTCTCCCTCAAGGTGACATCTGTGCACTGACTGGTGTCTCTCAGTCGCCTCTCCCTCAGGGAGATATCTGTACATTGACTGGTGTCTCTCAGTCCCTCTCCCTCAGGGAGATATCTGTGCACTGACTGGTGTCTCTCAGTCCCTCTCCCTCAGGGAGATATCTGTACACTGACTGGTGTCTCTCAGTCCCTCTCCCTCAGGGAGATATCTGTACACTGACTGGTGTCTCTCAGTCCCTCTCCCTCAGGGAGATATCTGTACACTGACTGGTGTCTCTCAGTCCCCTCTCCCTCAGGGAGATATCTGTACACTGACTGGTGTCTCTCAGTCCCCTCTCCCTCAGGGAGTTATCTGTATACTGACTGGTGTCTCTCAGTCCCTCTCCCTCAGGGAGATATCTGTACACTGACTGGTGTATCTCAGTCCCCTCTCCCTCAGGGAGATATCTGTACACTGACTAGTGTCGCTCAGTCCCTCTCCCTCAGGAAGATATCTGTACACTGACTGGTGTCTCTCAGTCCCTCTCCCTCAGGAAGATATCTGTACACTGACTGGTGTCTCTCAGTCCCTCTCCCTCAGGGTGATATCTGTACACTGACTGGTGTCTCTCAGTTCCTCTCCCTCAGGGAGATATCTGTACACTGACTGGTGTCTCTCAGTCCCTCTCACTCAGGGAGATATCTGTACACTGACTGGTGTCTCTCAGTCCCTCTCCCTCAGGGAGATATCTGTACACTGACTGGTGTCTCTCAGTCCCTCTCCCTCAGGGAGATATCTGTACACTGACTGGTGTATCTCAGTCCCCTCTCCCTCAGAGAGATACCTGTACACTGACTGGTGTCTCTCAGTCCCTCTCCCACAGGGAGATATCTGTACACTGACTGGTGTCTCTCAGTCCCTCTCCCTCAGGGAGATATCTGTACATTGACTGGTGTCTCTCAGTCCCCTCTCCCTCAGGGAGATATCTGTACACTGACTGGTGTCTCTCAGTCCCCTCTCCCTCAGGGAGATATCTGTACACTGACTGGTGTCTCTCAGTCCCCTCTCCCTCAGGGAGATATCTGTACACTGACTGGTATCTCTCAGTCCCTCTCCCTCAGGGAGATATCTGTACACTGACTGGTGTCTCTCAGTCCCATCTCCCTCAGGGAGATATCTGTGCACTGACTGGTGTCTCTCAGTCCCCTCTCCCTCAGGGAGATATCTGTACACGAACTGGTGTCTCTCAGTCCCTCTCCCTCAGGGAGATATCTGTATACTTACTCGTGTCTCTCAGTCCCTCTCCTTCAGGGAGATATCTGTACACTGACTGGTGTCTCTCAGTCCCCTCTCCCTCAGGGAGATACCTGTACACTGACTGGTGTCTCTCAGTCCCTCTCCCTCAGGGAGATATCTGTACACTGACTGGTGTCTCTCGGTCCCTCTCCCTCAGGGAGATATCTGTACACTGACTGGTGTCTCTCAGTCCCTCTCCCTCAGGGAGATATCTGTACACTGACTGGTGTCTCTCAGTCCCTCTCCCTCAGGGAGATATCTGTACACTGACTGGTGTCTCTCAGTCCCTCTCCCTCAGGGAGATATCTGTACACTGACTGGTGTCTCTCAGTCCCTCTCCCTCAGGGAGATATCTGTACACTGACTGGTGTCTCTCAATCCCTCTCCCTCAGGAAGATATCTGTACACTGACTGGTGTCTCTCAGTCCCTCTCCCTCAG
Source organism: Pristiophorus japonicus (assembly GCF_044704955.1). Classification (NCBI taxonomy): domain Eukaryota; kingdom Metazoa; phylum Chordata; class Chondrichthyes; family Pristiophoridae; genus Pristiophorus; species Pristiophorus japonicus. The sequence goes on from NW_027254914.1 coordinate 41,537, forward strand.
GGAGATATCTGTACACTGACTGGTGTCTCTCGGTCCCTCTCCCTCAGGGAGATATCTGTACACTGACTGGTGTCTCTCAATCCCTCTCCCTCAGGGAGATATCTGTACACTGACTGGTGTCTCTCAGTTCCTCTCCCTCAGGGAGATATCGGTACACTGACTGGTGTCTCTCAGTCCCTCTCCCTCAGGGAGATATCTGTACACTGACTGGTGTCTCTCAGTCCCCTCTCCCTCAGGGAGATATCTGTACACTGACTGGTGTCTCTCAGTCCCCTCTCCCTCAGGGAGATATCTGTACACTGACTGGTGTCTCTCAGTCCCCTCTCCCTCAGGGAGATATCTGTACACTGACTGGTGTCTCTCAGTCCCCTCTCCCACAGTGAGATATCTGTACACTGACTGATGTCTCTCTGTCCCCTCTCCCTCAGGGAGATATCTGCACACTGACCGGTGCGTGTATAATTAACGTACGAGGGAATTAGCGAGAGAACACCCTGACAGTTTATCATTCCACGCCTCCCACGGGCTGTCATCCCGCCTGTCAATGAGTTCCCCTCCAGTGGCGCTCGAATCAAATCCATCAGGGCTGTCACAGCCGACTGGGCCTCGTTGCTGCGGCAACGCTTTGTTGCTAATCCGCTTGGCCCTCCCCCACCACCACCCCCTCGGCAGTCTCCAGCACTCTCACTCCGCCTCTGGGAGCAGCCCGGGTCGCTCTCGGGCGATCGCAGCGCTCTGCGAGCAGGGCAGGGACGCACGGTGCGTAGCCCGCTGAATATCTCGACAACAGACCCTTGGCATTTTACACAGCGCCTTCAAATACCGTAAAACGCCCCACAGCCTTTCACCGGAGCGTAAATATAGAAAGGGAGATAGAAACGGAGAAATTTACAGCGCAGAAGGAGGCCATTTGGGCCCGTGTCCACGCCGGTCGACAAAGACCCGCTCGGCCCTTTGTCAGCTGTCCTGAAGGTTACATATATCATCATCATCATCGGCGGTCCCTCGAATGAGGATGACTTGCTTCCATGAGATTTCTCGGACATTTCAATGAAGGACAGAGAACCATAGAAAATAGGTGCAGGAGCAGGCCATTGGGCCCTTCGAGCCTGCCCCACCATTCAATATGATCATGGCTGATCATTCCCTCAGTACCCCACTCCTGCCTTCTCTCCATACCCCCCTGATCCCTTTAGCCGTAAGGGCCACATCTAACTCCCTTTTGAATATATCCAACGAACTGGCCCCCAACAACTTTCTGTGGTAGAGAATTCCACAGGTTCACAATTTTCTGAGTGAAGATGTTTCTCCTCATCTCGGTCCTAAATGGCTTACCCCTTATCCTGAGACTGTGAGCCCTGGTTCTGGACTTCCCCAACATCGGGAGCATTCTTCCTGCATCTAACCTGTCCAGAGGAAGGTAGTTCTTGCTATTGAGGGACTGCAGCGAAGGTTCACCAGACTGATTCCCGGGATGGCTGGACTGACATATGAGGAGAGACTGGATCGACTGGGCCTTTATTTACTGGAGTTGAGAAGGATGAGAGGGAATCTCATAGAAAGGTATAAGATTCTGACGGGACTGGACAGGTTAGATGCAGGAAGAATGTTCCTGATGTTGGGGAAGTCCAAAATCATGGGACATAGTCTTCGGATAAGGGGTAGGCCATTTAGGACTGAGATGAGGAGAAATTTCTTCACTCAGAGAGTTGTTAACCTGTGGAATTCCTGACACAGAGAGTTGTTGATGCCAGTTCATTGGATATATTCAAGAGGGAATTAGATATGGCCCGTATGGCTAAGGGGATCAAGGGTATGGAGAGAAAGCAGGAAAGGGGTACTGAGGGAATGATCAGCCATGATCATATTGAATGGTGGTGCAGGCTCGAAGGGCCAAATGGCCTACTCCTGCACCTATTTTCTATGTTTCTATGTCTCTCTGATTTAGTCGAAGGAATTGAATGTAATATCTCCAAGTTTGCAGATGACACTAAGCTGGGTGGCGGTGTGAGCTGTCAGGAGGATGCTAAGAGGCTGCAGGGTGACTTGGACAGGTTAGGTGAGTGGGCAAATGCATGGCAGATGCAGTATAATGTGGATAAATGTGAGGTTATCCACTTTGGTGGCAAAAACAGAAAGGCAGATTATCTGAAAGGTGACAGATTAGTAAAAGGGGAGGTGCAACGAGACCTGGGTGTCATGGTACATCAGTCATTGAAAGTTGGCCATGCAGGTACAGCAGGCGGTGAAGAAACCAAATGGCATGTTGGCCTTCATAGCGAGGGGATTTGAGTATAGGAGCAGGGAGGTCTTACTGCAGTTGTACAGGGCCTTGGTGAGGCCACACCTTGAATATTGTGCACAGTTTGGTCTCCTAATCTGAGGAAGGACATTCTTGCTATTGAGGGAGTGCAGCGAAGGTTCACCAGACTGATTCCCGGGATGGCAGGACTAACATATGAAGAAAGACTGGATCGACTGGGCTTATATTCACTGGAATTTAGAAGAATGAGAGGGGATCTCATAGAAACATATAAAATTCTGATTGGGAGACCAAAACTGTACACAATATTCCAGGTGAGGCCTCACCAAGGCCCTGTACAACTGCAGTAAGACCTCCCTGCTCCTATACTCAAATCCTCTCGCTATGAAGGCCAACGTACCATTTGCCTTCTTCACCGCCTGCTGTACCTGCATGGCCAACTTTCAATGACTGATGTCCCATGACACCCAGGTCTCGTTGCACCTCCCCTTTTCCTAATCTGTCACCATTCAGATAATATTCTGCCTTCCTGTTTTTGCCCCCAAAGTGGATAACCTCACATTTATCCACATTATACTGCATCTGCCATGCATTTTCCCACTCACCTAACCTGTCCAAGTCACCCTGCAGCCTCTTAGCATCCTCCTCACAGCTCACACCGCCACCCAGCTTAGTGTCATCGGCAAACTTGGAGATATTACACTCAATTCCTTCATCTAAATTGTTAATGTATATTGTAAATAGCTGGGGTCCCAGCACTGATCCCTGCGGCACTCCACTAGTCACTGCCTGCCATTCTGAAAAGGACCCGTTTATCCCGACTCTCTGCTTCCTGTCTGCCAACCAGTTCTCGATCCCCGTCAGTACATTACCCCCAATACCATGTGCTTTAATTTTGCACACCAATCTCTTGTGCGGGACCTTGTCAAAAGCCTTCTGAAAGTCCAAATACACCACATCCACTGGTTCCCCCTTGTCCACTCTACTAGTTACATCCTCAAAAAATTCTAGAAGATTTGTCAAACATGATTTTCCCTTTCATAAATCCTTGCTGACTTGGACCGATCCTGTCACTGCTTTCCAAATGTGCTGCTATTTCATCTTTAATAATTGATTCCAGCATTTTCCCCACTACTGATGTCAGGCTAACCGGTCTATAATTACCCGCTTTCTCTCTCCCTCATTTTTTAAAAAGTGGTGT
>NW_027254914.1:55000-80000 GCF_044704955.1 Pristiophorus japonicus
AGAGGGGGAAAAACTGGAGAATGGTGTGAGGTCGGGGCTCGGGTAGGGGGCTTACTGACAACAAGTTTGACCCAGGTTGCAAAAACCGGACCGTAGCCCCCTATAGTCGCGCGTCGATCGTGCGATCGGTGATGGTGATCGCTGCCCCTTTAACAGGTTGACTTGCTGGGGCAGTCATGCTGAGCGACATAACCATTCGTCAGGGACTTATTGATTGTCAGAACAGTCCTAATGTGCGGAGGGCACAGAACCGGCCGCAGAATGCATCCGGAAACCTGGGACACAACTTGCGTCAACAGCTAGCGATCAATCAATTGCAATACCTGTCCTTTCCTGCCTCCAGCACCAGCCCCGGCTTTTCCCATCCTCCTCTTCAAATCCCTCCCTATCTCTGTAACCTCCTCCAGCCCCGACAATTCTCATCCTCCTGTTCAAATCCTTCCCTCGCCCCCTCCCTCCCTATCTCTGTAACCTCCTCCAGCCCCGACAATTCTCATCCTCCTCTTCAAATCCCTCCCTCGCCCCCTCCCTCCCTATCTCTGTAACCTCCTCCAGCCCCGACAATTCTCATCCTCCTCTTCAAATCCCTCCCTTGCCCCCCTCCCTATCTCTGTAACCTCCTCCAGCCCCTACAATTCTCATCCTCCTGTTCAAATCACTCCCTCAGCCCCCTCCCTATCTCTGTAACCTCCTCCAGCCCCGACAATTCTCATCCTCCTCTTCAAATCCCTCCCTCCCCCCCCTCCCTATCTCTGTAACCTCCTCCAGTCCCGACAATTCTCATCCTCCTGTTCAAATCCCTCCCTCGACCCCTCCCTATCTCTGTAACCTCCTCCAGCCCCGACAATTCTCATCCTCCTGTTCAAATCCCTCCCTCGCCCCCCCTCCCTATCTCTGTAACCTCCTCCAGCCCCGACAATTCTCATCCTCCTCTTCAAATCCCTCCCTCGCCCCCCCTCCCTATCTCTGTAACCTCCTCCAGCCCCTACAATTCTCATCTTCCTGTTCAAATCCCTCCCTCGCCCCCCCCTCCCTATCTCTGTAACCTCCTCCAGTCCCGACAATTCTCATCCTCCTGTTCAAATCCCTCCCTCGCCCCCCCCTCCCTATCTCTGTAACCTCCTCCAGCCCCTACAATTCTCATCCTCCTCTTCAAATCCCTCCCTCGCCCCCCCCTCCCTATCTCTGTAACCTCCTCCAGCCCCTACAATTCTCATCCTCCTGTTCAAATCCCTCCCTCGCCCCCCCTCCCTTTCTCTGTAACCTCCTCCAGCCCCTACAATTCTCATCCTCCTGTTCAAATCCCTCCCTCGCCCCCCCCTCCCTATCTCTGTAACCCCCTCCAGCCCCGACAATTCTCATCCTCCTGTTAAAATCCCTCCCTCGCCCCCCCCTCCCTATCTCTGTAACCTCCTCCAGCCCCTACAATTCTCATCCTCCTGTTCAAATCCCTCCCTCGCCCCCCTCCCTATCTCTGTAACCTCCTCCAGCCCCGACAATTCTCATCCTCCTGTTCAAATCCCTCCTTCGCCCCCTCCCTATCTCTGTAACCTCCTCCAGCCCCGACAATTCTCATCCTCCTGTTCAAATCCCTCCCTCGCCCCCTCTCCCTATCTCTGTAGCCTCCTCCAGCCCCGACAATTCTCATCCTCCTGTTCAAATCCCTCCCTCGCCCCCCCTCCCTATCTCTGTAACCTCCTCCAGCCCCGACAATTCTCATCCTCCTGTTCAAATCCCTCCCTCGCCCCCCTCCCTCGCTCTGTAACCTCCTCCAGCCCCGACAATTCTCATCCTCCTGTTCAAATCCCTCCCTCGCCCCCTCTCCCTATCTCTGTAGCCTCCTCCAGCCCCGACAATTCTCATCCTCCTGTTCAAATCCCTCCCTCGCCCCCCCTCCCTATCTCTGTAACCTCCTCCAGCCCCGACAATTCTCATCCTCCTGTTCAAATCCCTCCCTCGCCCCCTCCCTATCTCTGTAACCTCCTCCAGCCCCGACAATTCTCATTCTCCTGTTCAAATCCCTCCCTCGCCCCCTCCCTATCTCTGTAACCTCCTCCAGCCCCTACAATTCTCATCCTCCTGTTCAAATCCCTCCCTCGCCCCCCTCCCTATCTCTGTAACCTCCTCCAGCCCCTACAATTCTCATCCTCCTGTTCAAATCCCTCCCTCGCCCCCCCCTCCCTATCTCTGTAACCCTCTCCAGCCCCGACAATTCTCATCCTCCTGTTCAAATCCCTCCCTCGCCCCCCCCTCCCTATCTCTGTAACCTCCTCCAGCCCCTACAATTCTCATCCTCCTCTTCAAATCCCTCCCTCGCCCCCCCTCCCTATCTCTGTAACCTCCTCCAGCCCCTACAATTCTCATCCTCCTCTTCAAATCCATCCCTCGCCCCCCTCCCTATCTCTGTAACCTCCTCCAGCCCCGACAATTCTCATCCTCCTGTTCAAATCCCTCCCTCGCCCCCTCCCTATCTCTGTAACCTCCTACAACCCTCCAAGATCTCTGCGCTCCTCGAATTCTGGCCTCTTAAGCATCCCCCGATTTCCATCGCTTCATCGTACCTTCCACTACCTGGGGCCCCAAGCTCTGCAATTCCCTCCCTAAACCTCTCCGCCTCTCTCTCCTCCTTGACGATCTTTCTTAAAACCGACCTCTTTGACCAAGCTTTTGGTAACATGTCCAAAAGTGCTCCACGTGTGGTCTAACCCAGGTATATAGAGACCAGAACTGTGCACGGTGCTCCCAGTGTGGTCTAACCCAGGTATATGGAGACCAGAACTGTGCACAGTGCTCCCAGTGTGGTCTAACCCAGGTATATGGAGACCAGAACTGTGCACGGTGCTCCCAGTGTGGTCTAACCCAGGTATATGGAGACCAGAACTGTGCACAGTGCTCCCAGTGTGGTCTAACCCAGGTCTATGGAGACCAGAACTGTGCACGGTGCTCCCAGTGTGGTCTAACCCAGGGATATGGAGACCAGAACTGTGCACAGTGCTCCAAGTGTGGTCTAACCCAGGTATATGGAGACCAGAACTGTGCACGGTGCTCCCAGTGTGGTCTAACCCAGGTATAGGGAGACCAGAACTGTGCACGGTGGTCCCAGTGTGGTCTAACCCGGGTATATGGAGACCAGAACTGTGCACGGTGCTCCCAGTGTGGTCTCACCCAGGTATATGGAGACCAGAACTGTGCACAGTGGTCCCAGTGTGGTCTCACCCAGGTATATGGAGACCAAAACTGTGCACAGTGGTCCCAGTGTGGTCTCACCCAGGTATATGGAGACCAGAACTGTGCACGGTGCTCCCAGTGTGGTCTAACCCAGGTATATGGAGACCAGAACTGTGCACGGTGCTCCAAGTGTGGTCTCACCCTGGTATATGGAGACCAGAACTGTGCACGGTGCTCCAAGTGTGGTCTCACCCTGGTATATGGAGACCAGAACTGTGCACGGTGCTCCCAGTGTGGTCTCACCCTGGGTGCTATACAAGTTCAACCCAGCTTATCTCGTTTTCAATTCTATTCCTTTAGAAATGAACCCCAGTGCTTTATGGATGATTGAAGTGTCGGAGTTTGTTGCGTATCAGTTCCTGTAAGTACTGTGTACAGCACACAGCAGGTAAAAGTGAACGATTCACACCGACACACACATTCTGAGGGGGCTTGACCGGGTAGATGCAGGGAGGGTGTTTCCCCCCCCCCCGGGGCTGGGGAGTCTGGAACCAGGGCTCACACAGTCTCAGGATAAGGGGGCGGCCATTGAGGACGGAGATGAGGAGGGATTTCTTCACTCGGAGGGTGGTGAACTCTGGAACTCTCTGCCCCAGAGGGCTGTGGGGGCTCAGGCTCTGAGTATATTCAAGGCTGAGGTCGATAGGTTTTTGGGCTCGAGGGGAAATCGAGGGATCGGGCGGGAAAGTGGGGTTGAGGTCAAAGTTCGGCCGCGGATCTCATTGGATGGCGGAGCAGGCTCGAGGGGCCGAATGGCCGACTCCTGCTCCGAATTCTTATATTGTATGTCTGAAATAAAGACTTGCGTTTATATAGCGACTTTCAACACCATCGGACGTCCCAAAGCGCTTTACAGCCAATGAAGTACTTTTTGAGGCATAGTCACTGTTGCACTGTGGGAAACACGGCTGCTCAATTCACGCACAGCAAGCTCCCACACACAGCGATGTGATGATGACCCGGATTAATCTGTTTTAGTGATGTTGGTCGAGGGATAAATATTGGCCCCAGGACACCGGGGAGAACTCCCCCTGCTCTTCTTCCAAATAGTGGCCCCGGGATCTTTTACATCCGCCCGAGAGGGCAGACGGGGGCCTCGGTTTAACGTCTCATCCCGAAATACAGCACCTCCGACAGTGTGGCGCTCCCTCAGTACTGCCCCTCCGACAGTGCGGCACTCCCTCAGTACTGCCCCTCCGACAGTGCGGCGCTCCCTCAGTACTGCCCCTCCGACAGTGCGGCACTCCCTCAGTACTGCCCCTCCGACAGTGCGGCACTCCCTCAGTACTGCCCCTCCGACAGTGCGGGGCTCCCTCAGTACTGCCCCTCCGACAGTGCGGCACTCCCTCAGTACTGCCCCTCCGACAGTGCGGCTCTCCCTCAGTACTGCCCCTCCGACAGTGCGGCGCTTCCTCAGTACTGCCCCTCCGACAGTACGGCACCCCTCAGTACTGCCCCTCCGACAGTGCAGCACTCCCTCAGTAGTGCCCCTCCGACAGTGCGGCACTCCCTCAGTACTGCCCCTCCGACAGTGCGGGGCTCCCTCAGTACTGCCCCTCCGACAGTACGGCACTCCCTCAGTACTGCCCCTCCGACAGTGCGGCACTCCCTCAGTACCGCTTCTCCGACAGTGCGGCACTCCCTCAGTACTGCCCCTCCGACAGTGCGGGGCTCCCTCAGTACTGCCCCTCCGACAGTGCGGCACTCCCTCAGTACTGCACTGGAGTGTCGGCCTGGATGTATGTGCTCAAGTCCCTGGAGTGGGACTTGAACCCACAACCTTCTGGATGAGAGGTGCAAGTGCTAAGTGTACAGAAGGCCCGGTGACATTCTCACATTGAGATCTACTCCCATGGCCTGGCTGTCTGAGAGATGGAGAGCAGCGTGATTGAAGACGGTAGCAATTGATGTCACGAGCTGAGTGATGTGCAGTCCTGTCAGGTCTCAAACTCTCCGCGCCAACAAGCTGCCAGACAGTCTGTCCAGTCTCGAATCTCAAACCATGGCCTCTCTCCCACTCCCTCCCCACCTTCCCTCTCTCTCTCCCTAACCCATCTAACAAAGCTTCTCTCTCACTCTCTCTCCCTTGCTCTGTCTGTCTGTGTCTCTCATCACTGTCTCCTGCTCTCGTTCTCACTCCCCTGCTTTCTCTCTCTTGCTCTCCCACTCTCTCTCTCTCGCTCCCCCGCTCTCCCACTCGCTCCCCCACTCTATCTCTCTCGCTCTCTCTCTCGCTCCCCCCGCTCTCTGTCTCGCTCCCCCGCGCCCTCTCTCGCTCCCCCGCTCTCTCTTGCTCTCCCACTCTCTCTCTCTCACTCCCCCGCTCTCCCACTCGCTCCCCCGCTCTCTCTCTCGCTCCCCCGCTCTCTCTCTCGCTACCCCGCCCTCTCTCGCTCCCCCGCTCTCTCGCTCCCCGTTCTCCCTTCCCCGCTCTCTCTCGTTCCCCCGCTCCCACTCTCGCTCCCCCGCTCTCTCTCTCGCTACCCCGCGCCCTCTCTCGCTCCCCGCTCTCCCTTCCCCGCTCTCTCTCGTTCCCCCGCTCCCACTCTCGCTCCCCCGCTCTCTCTCTCGCTCCCCGCTCTCCCTTCCCCGCTCTCTCTCGTTCCCCCGCTCCCACTCTCGCTCCCCCGCTCTCTCTCTCGCTACCCCGCGCCCTCTCTCGCTCCCCGCTCTCCCTTCCCCGCTCTCTCTCGTTCCCCCGCTCCCACTCTCGCTCCCCCGCTCTCTCTCTCGCTACCCCGCGCCCTCTCTCGCTCCCCGCTCTCCTTTCCCCGCTCTCTCTCGTTCCCCCGCTCCCACTCTCGCTCCCCCGCTCTCTCTCTCGCTACCCCGCGCCCTCTCTCGCTCCCCGCTCTCCTTTCCCCGCTCTCTCTCGTTCCCCCGCTCCCACTCTCGCTCCCCCGCTCTCTCTCTCGCTACCCCGCGCCCTCTCTCGCTCCCCGCTCTCCCTTCCCCGCTCTCTCTCGTTCCCCCGCTCCCACTGTCGCTCCCCCGCTCTCTCTCTCGCTCCCCCGCTCTCTCTCTCGCTCCCCCGCTCTCTCTCTCGCTACCCCGCGCCCTCTCTCGCTCCCCCGCTCTCTCTCTCGCTCCCCGCTCTCCCTTCCCCGCTCTCTCTCGTTCCCCCGCTCCCACTCTCGCTCCCCCGCTCTCCCTCTCTCGCTCCCCCCCCGCGCTCTCTCTTGCTCCCACTCTCGCTCCCCCGCTCTCTCTCTCGCTTCACCGCGCCCTCTCTCCCTCCCCCGCTCTCTCTCGCTCCCCAGCTCTCTCTCGCTCCCCCGCTCTCTCTCTCGCTCCCCCGCTCTCTCTCTCGCTCCCCCGCTCTCTCTCTCGCTCCACCGCGCTCTCTCTCGCTCCCCCGCTCTCTCTCGCTCCCCCGCTCTCTCTCTCGCTCCCCCGCTCTCTCTCTCGCTCCACCGCGCCCTCTCTCGCTCCCCCGCTCTCTCTCGCTCCCCCGCTCTCTCTCTCGCTCCCCCGCTCTCTCTCTCGCTCCCCCGCTCTCTCTCGCTCCCCCGCTCTCTCTCGCTGTCCCGCTCTCTCTCTCGCTCCCCCGCTCTCTCTCTCACTCTCCCGCTCTCTCTCTCGCTCCCCCGCTCTCTCTCTCACTCTCCCGCTCTCTCTCTCGCTCCCCCGCTCTCTCTCGCTGTCCCGCTCCCACTCCCACTCTCGCTCCCCCGCTCTCTCTCTCGCTCCCCCGCTCTCTCTCGCTCCCCCGCACTCTCTCTCGCTCCCCCGCTCTCTCTCTCGCTCCCCCGCTCTCTCTCGCTCCCCAGCTCTCTCTCGCTGTCCCGCTCTCTCTCTCGCTCCCCCGCTCTCTCTCGCTCCCCCGCGCTCTCTCTCGCTCCCCCGCTCTCTCTCTCACTCTCCCGCTCTCTTTCCCGCTACCCCGCGCCCTCGCTCGTTCCCCCGCTCTCTCTCTCGCTCCCCCGCTCTCCCTCTCTCGCTCCACCCTGCGCGCTCTCTCGCTCCCCCGCTCTCTCTCTCGCTCCCCCGCGCCATTTCCCCCGCTCCCTCTCTCGCTCCCCCGCTCCCTCACTCGCTCCACCGCCCTCTCTCTCGCTCCCCGCTCTCTCTCTCGCTCCCCCGCGCTCTCTCTCGCTCCCCCACGCCCTCTCTCGCTCCCCCATGCTCTCTCTCGCTCCCCCGCTCTCTCTCTCGCTCCCCCGCTCTCTCTCTCGCTCCCCCGCTCTCTCTCTCGTTCCCCCGCTCTCTCTCGTTCCCCCGCTCCCTCTCTCGCTCCCCCGCTCTCTCTCTCGCTCCCCCGCTCTCTCTCTCACTCCCCCGCTCTCTCCCCCGCTCTCTCTCTCGCTCCCCCGCGCTCTCTCTCACTCCCCCGCTCTCTCTCTCGTTCCCCCGCTCCCGCTCCCGCTCTTGCTCCCCGCTCTCCCTCTCTCGCTCCCCCCCGCGCTCTCTCTTGCTCCCTCTCTCGCTCCCCCGCTCTCTCTCACTCCCCCGCTCTCTCTCTCGCTCCCCCGCTCTCTCTCTCACTCCCCCGCTCTCTCTCCCCCGCTCTCCCTCTCTCGCTACCCGCCGCGCTCTCTCTTGCTCCCTCTCTCGCTCCCCCGCGCCCTCTCTCACTCCCCCGCTCTCTCTCTCGCTGCCCCGCTCTCTCTCTCTCGCTCCCCCGCTCTCTCTCTCTCGCTCCCCCGCTCTCTCTCTCGCTCCCCCATGCTCTCTCTCGCTCCCCCGCTCTCTCTCTCTCGCTCCCCTGCTCTCTCTCTCGCTCCCCCATGCTCTCTCTCGTTCCCCCGCTCTCTCTCTCGCTCCCCCGCGCTCTCTCTCACTCCCCCGCTCTCTCTCTCGTTCCCCCGCTCCCGCTCCCGCTCTTGCTCCCCGCTCTCCCTCTCTCGCTCCCCCCCGCGCTCTCTCTTGCTCCCTCTCTCGCTCCCCCGCTCTCTCTCACTCCCCCGCTCTCTCTCTCGCTCCCCCGCTCTCTCTCTCACTCCCCCGCTCTCTCTCCCCCGCTCTCCCTCTCTCGCTCCCCCCCGCGCTCTCTCTTGCTCCCTCTCTCGCTCCCCCGCTCTCTCTCACTCCCCCGCTCTCTCTCTCGCTCCCCCGCTCTCTCTCTCACTCCCCCGCTCTCTCTCCCCCACTCTCCCTCTCTCGCTACCCCCCGCGCTCTCTCTTGCTCCCTCTCTCGCTCCCCCGCGCCCTCTCTCACTCCCCCGCTCTCTCTCTCGCTGCCCCGCTCTCTCTCTCTCGCTCCCCCGCTCTCTCTCTCTCGCTCCCCCGCTCTCTCTCTCGCTCCCCCATGCTCTCTCTCGCTCCCCCGCTCTCTCTCTCTCGCTCCCCTGCTCTCTCTCTCGCTCCCCCATGCTCTCTCTCGTTCCCCCGCTCTTTCTCTCGCTCCCCCGCTCTCTCGCTCTCGCTCCCCCGCTCTCTCTCTCTCGCTCCCCCGCTCTCTCGCCTCCCCGCTCTCTCGGTTTCGCACTCACTCTCATTCGCCCACTTCCTCTCTCGCTCTGCCACTCTCTGTCTCTCTCTCTTTTTCTCTCTGTCTCTTTCACTTTCTGACTCCCACTCACTGGGTTACTGAGGGAGATGGGAGCCTCTCGGTCCCTGTGGGTGAGGGTCAGTGGGTTACTGAGGGAGACGGGAGCCTCTCGGTCCCTGTGGGTGAGGGTCAGTGGGTTACTGAGGGAGACGGGAGCCTCTCGGTCCCTGTGGGTGAGGGTCAGTGGGTTACTGAGGGAGACGGGAGCCTCTCGGTCCCTGTGGGTGAGGGTCAGTGGGTTACTGAGGGAGACGGGAGCCTCTCGGTCCCTGTGGGTGAGGGTCAGTGGGTTACTGAGGGAGATGGGAGCCTCTCGGTCCCTGTGGGTGAGGGTCAGTGGGTTACTGAGGGAGACGGGAGCCTCTCGGTCCCTGTGGGTGAGGGTCAGTGGGTTACTGAGGGAGACGGGAGCCTCTCGGTCCCTGTGGGTGAGGGTCAGTGGGTTACTGAGGGAGACGGGAGCCTCTCGGTCCCTGTGGGTGAGGGTCAGTGGGTTACTGAGGGAGACGGGAGCCTCTCGGTCCCTGTGGGTGAGGGTCAGTGGGTTACTGAGGGAGACAGGAGTCTCTCGGTCCCTGTGGGTGAGGGTCGGTGGGTTACTGAGGGAGACGGGAGCCTCTCGGTCCCTGTGGGTGAGGGTCAGTGAGTTACTGAGGGAGACGGGAGCCTCTCGGTCCCTGTGGGTGAGGGTCAGTGGGTTACTGAGGGAGACGGGAGCCTCTCGGTCCCTGTGGGTGAGGGTCAGTGGGTTACTGAGGGAGACGGGAGCCTCTCGGTCCCTGTGGGTGAGGGTCAGTGGGTTACTGAGGGAGACGGGAGCCTCTCGGTCCCTGTGGGTGAGGGTCAGTGGGTTACTGAGGGAGACGGGAGCCTCTCGGTCCCTGTGGGTGAGGATCAGTGGGTTACTGAGGGAGACGGGAGCCTCTCGGTCCCTGTGGGTGAGGGTCAGTGGGTTACTGAGGGAGACGGGAGCCTCTCGGTCCCTGTGGGTGAGGGTCAGTGGGTTACTGAGGGAGACGGGAGCCTCTCGGTCCCTGTGGGTGAGGGTCAGTGGGTTACTGAGGGAGACGGGAGCCTCTCGGTCCCTGTGGGTGAGGGTCAGTGGGTTACTGAGGGAGACGGGAGCCTCTCGGTCCCTGTGGGTGAGGGTCAGTGGGTTACTGAGGGAGACGGGAGCCTCTCGGTCCCTGTGGGTGAGTGTCAGTGGGTTACTGAGGGAGACGGGAGCCTCTCGGTCCCTGTGGGTGAGGGTCAGTGGGTTACTGAGGGAGACGGGAGCCTCTCGGTCCCTGTGGGTGAGGGTCAGTGAGTTACTGAGGGAGACGGGAGCCTCTCGGTCCCTGTGGGTGAGGGTCAGTGGGTTACTGAGGGAGACGGGAGCCTCTCGGTCCCTGTGGGTGAGGGTCAGTGGGTTACTGAGGGAGACGGGAGCCTCTCGGTCCCTGTGGGTGAGGGTCAGTGGGTTACTGAGGGAGACGGAAGCCTCTCGGTCCCTGTGGGTGAGGGTCAGTGGGTTACTGAGGGAGACGGGAGCCTCTCGGTCCCTGTGGGTGAGGGTCGGTGGGTTACTGAGGGAGACGGGAGCCTCTCGGTCCCTGTGGGTGAGGGTCAGTGGGTTACTGAGGGAGATGGGAGCCTCTCGGTCCCTGTGGGTGAGGGTCAGTGGGTGACTGAGGGAGATGGGAGCCTCTCGGTCCCTGTGGGTGAGGGTCAGTGGGTTACTGAGGGAGACGGGAGCCTCTCGGTCCCTGTGGGTGAGGGTCACTGGGTTACTGAGGGAGACGGGAGCCTCTCGGTCCCTGTGGGTGAGGGTCAGTGGGTTACTGAGGGAGATGGGAGCCTCTCGGTCCCTGTGGGTGAGGGTCAGTGGGTTACTGAGGGAGACGGGAGCCTCTCGGTCCCTGTGGGTGAGGGTCACTGGGTTACTGAGGGAGACGGGAGCCTCTCGGTCCCTGTGGGTGAGGGTCAGTGGGTTACTGAGAGAGATGGGAGCCTCTCGGTCCCTGTGGGTGAGGGTCGGTGGGTTACTGAGGGAGACGGGAGCCTCTCGGTTCCTGTGGGTGAGGGTCAGTGGGTTACTGAGGGAGACGGGAGCCTCTCGGTCCCTGTGGGTGAGGGTCAGTGTGTTACTGAGGGAGACGGGTGTCTCTCGGTCCCTGTGGGTGAGGGTCAGTGGGTTACTGAGGGAGACGGGAGCCTCTCGGTCCCTGTGGGTGAGGGTCAGTGGGTTACTGAGGGAGACGGGAGCCTCTCGGTCCCTGTGGGTGAGGGTCAGTGGGTTTACTGAGGGAGACGGGAGCCTCTCGGTCCCTGTGGGTGAGGGTCAGTGGGTTACTGAGGGAGACGGGAGCCTCTCGGTCCCTGTGGGTGAGGGTCAGTGGGTTACTGAGGGAGACGGGAGCCTCTCGGTCCCTGTGGGTGAGGGTCAGTGGGTTACTGAGGGAGACGGGAGCCTCTCGGTCCCTGTGGGTGAGGGTCAGTGGGTTACTGAGGGAGACGGGAGCCTCTCGGTCCCTGTGGGTGAGGGTCAGTGGGTTACTGAGGGAGACGGGAGCCTCTCGGTCCCTGTGGGTGAGGGTCAGTGGGTTACTGAGGGAGACAGGAGTCTCTCGGTCCCTGTGGGTGAGGGTCGGTGGGTTACTGAGGGAGACGGGAGCCTCTCGGTCCCTGTGGGTGAGGGTCAGTGAGTTACTGAGGGAGACGGGAGCCTCTCGGTCCCTGTGGGTGAGGGTCAGTGGGTTACTGAGGGAGACGGGAGCCTCTCGGTCCCTGTGGGTGAGGGTCAGTGGGTTACTGAGGGAGACGGGAGCCTCTCGGTCCCTGTGGGTGAGGGTCAGTGGGTTACTGAGGGAGACGGGAGCCTCTCGGTCCCTGTGGGTGAGGGTCAGTGGGTTACTGAGGGAGACGGGAGCCTCTCGGTCCCTGTGGGTGAGGATCAGTGGGTTACTGAGGGAGACGGGAGCCTCTCGGTCCCTGTGGGTGAGGGTCAGTGGGTTACTGAGGGAGACGGGAGCCTCTCGGTCCCTGTGGGTGAGGGTCAGTGGGTTACTGAGGGAGACGGGAGCCTCTCGGTCCCTGTGGGTGAGGGTCAGTGGGTTACTGAGGGAGACGGGAGCCTCTCGGTCCCTGTGGGTGAGGGTCAGTGGGTTACTGAGGGAGACGGGAGCCTCTCGGTCCCTGTGGGTGAGGGTCAGTGGGTTACTGAGGGAGACGGGAGCCTCTCGGTCCCTGTGGGTGAGTGTCAGTGGGTTACTGAGGGAGACGGGAGCCTCTCGGTCCCTGTGGGTGAGGGTCAGTGGGTTACTGAGGGAGACGGGAGCCTCTCGGTCCCTGTGGGTGAGGGTCAGTGAGTTACTGAGGGAGACGGGAGCCTCTCGGTCCCTGTGGGTGAGGGTCAGTGGGTTACTGAGGGAGACGGGAGCCTCTCGGTCCCTGTGGGTGAGGGTCAGTGGGTTACTGAGGGAGACGGGAGCCTCTCGGTCCCTGTGGGTGAGGGTCAGTGGGTTACTGAGGGAGACGGAAGCCTCTCGGTCCCTGTGGGTGAGGGTCAGTGGGTTACTGAGGGAGACGGGAGCCTCTCGGTCCCTGTGGGTGAGGGTCGGTGGGTTACTGAGGGAGACGGGAGCCTCTCGGTCCCTGTGGGTGAGGGTCAGTGGGTTACTGAGGGAGATGGGAGCCTCTCGGTCCCTGTGGGTGAGGGTCAGTGGGTGACTGAGGGAGATGGGAGCCTCTCGGTCCCTGTGGGTGAGGGTCAGTGGGTTACTGAGGGAGACGGGAGCCTCTCGGTCCCTGTGGGTGAGGGTCACTGGGTTACTGAGGGAGACGGGAGCCTCTCGGTCCCTGTGGGTGAGGGTCAGTGGGTTACTGAGGGAGATGGGAGCCTCTCGGTCCCTGTGGGTGAGGGTCAGTGGGTTACTGAGGGAGACGGGAGCCTCTCGGTCCCTGTGGGTGAGGGTCAGTGGGTTACTGAGGGAGACGGGAGCCTCTCGGTCCCTGTGGGTGAGGGTCAGTGGGTTACTGAGGGAGACAGGAGTCTCTCGGTCCCTGTGGGTGAGGGTCGGTGGGTTACTGAGGGAGACGGGAGCCTCTCGGTCCCTGTGGGTGAGGGTCAGTGAGTTACTGAGGGAGACGGGAGCCTCTCGGTCCCTGTGGGTGAGGGTCAGTGGGTTACTGAGGGAGACGGGAGCCTCTCGGTCCCTGTGGGTGAGGGTCAGTGGGTTACTGAGGGAGACGGGAGCCTCTCGGTCCCTGTGGGTGAGGGTCAGTGGGTTACTGAGGGAGACGGGAGCCTCTCGGTCCCTGTGGGTGAGGGTCAGTGGGTTACTGAGGGAGACGGGAGCCTCTCGGTCCCTGTGGGTGAGGATCAGTGGGTTACTGAGGGAGACGGGAGCCTCTCGGTCCCTGTGGGTGAGGGTCAGTGGGTTACTGAGGGAGACGGGAGCCTCTCGGTCCCTGTGGGTGAGGGTCAGTGGGTTACTGAGGGAGACGGGAGCCTCTCGGTCCCTGTGGGTGAGGGTCAGTGGGTTACTGAGGGAGACGGGAGCCTCTCGGTCCCTGTGGGTGAGGGTCAGTGGGTTACTGAGGGAGACGGGAGCCTCTCGGTCCCTGTGGGTGAGGGTCAGTGGGTTACTGAGGGAGACGGGAGCCTCTCGGTCCCTGTGGGTGAGTGTCAGTGGGTTACTGAGGGAGACGGGAGCCTCTCGGTCCCTGTGGGTGAGGGTCAGTGGGTTACTGAGGGAGACGGGAGCCTCTCGGTCCCTGTGGGTGAGGGTCAGTGAGTTACTGAGGGAGACGGGAGCCTCTCGGTCCCTGTGGGTGAGGGTCAGTGGGTTACTGAGGGAGACGGGAGCCTCTCGGTCCCTGTGGGTGAGGGTCAGTGGGTTACTGAGGGAGACGGGAGCCTCTCGGTCCCTGTGGGTGAGGGTCAGTGGGTTACTGAGGGAGACGGAAGCCTCTCGGTCCCTGTGGGTGAGGGTCAGTGGGTTACTGAGGGAGACGGGAGCCTCTCGGTCCCTGTGGGTGAGGGTCGGTGGGTTACTGAGGGAGACGGGAGCCTCTCGGTCCCTGTGGGTGAGGGTCAGTGGGTTACTGAGGGAGATGGGAGCCTCTCGGTCCCTGTGGGTGAGGGTCAGTGGGTGACTGAGGGAGATGGGAGCCTCTCGGTCCCTGTGGGTGAGGGTCAGTGGGTTACTGAGGGAGACGGGAGCCTCTCGGTCCCTGTGGGTGAGGGTCACTGGGTTACTGAGGGAGACGGGAGCCTCTCGGTCCCTGTGGGTGAGGGTCAGTGGGTTACTGAGGGAGATGGGAGCCTCTCGGTCCCTGTGGGTGAGGGTCAGTGGGTTACTGAGGGAGACGGGAGCCTCTCGGTCCCTGTGGGTGAGGGTCACTGGGTTACTGAGGGAGACGGGAGCCTCTCGGTCCCTGTGGGTGAGGGTCAGTGGGTTACTGAGAGAGATGGGAGCCTCTCGGTCCCTGTGGGTGAGGGTCGGTGGGTTACTGAGGGAGACGGGAGCCTCTCGGTTCCTGTGGGTGAGGGTCAGTGGGTTACTGAGGGAGACGGGAGCCTCTCGGTCCCTGTGGGTGAGGGTCAGTGTGTTACTGAGGGAGACGGGTGTCTCTCGGTCCCTGTGGGTGAGGGTCAGTGGGTTACTGAGGGAGACGGGAGCCTCTCGGTCCCTGTGGGTGAGGGTCAGTGGGTTACTGAGGGAGACGGGAGCCTCTCGGTCCCTGTGGGTGAGGGTCAGTGGGTTTACTGAGGGAGACGGGAGCCTCTCGGTCCCTGTGGGTGAGGGTCAGTGGGTTACTGAGGGAGACGGGAGCCTCTCGGTCCCTGTGGGTGAGGGTCAGTGGGTTACTGAGGGAGACGGGAGCCTCTCGGTCCCTGTGGGTGAGGGTCAGTGGGTTACTGAGGGAGACGGGAGCCTCTCGGTCCCTGTGGGTGAGGGTCAGTGGGTTACTGAGGGAGACGGGAGCCTCTCGGTCCCTGTGGGTGAGGGTCAGTGGGTTACTGAGGGAGACGGGAGCCTCTCGGTCCCTGTGGGTGAGGGTCAGTGGGTTACTGAGGGAGACAGGAGTCTCTCGGTCCCTGTGGGTGAGGGTCGGTGGGTTACTGAGGGAGACGGGAGCCTCTCGGTCCCTGTGGGTGAGGGTCAGTGAGTTACTGAGGGAGACGGGAGCCTCTCGGTCCCTGTGGGTGAGGGTCAGTGGGTTACTGAGGGAGACGGGAGCCTCTCGGTCCCTGTGGGTGAGGGTCAGTGGGTTACTGAGGGAGACGGGAGCCTCTCGGTCCCTGTGGGTGAGGGTCAGTGGGTTACTGAGGGAGACGGGAGCCTCTCGGTCCCTGTGGGTGAGGGTCAGTGGGTTACTGAGGGAGACGGGAGCCTCTCGGTCCCTGTGGGTGAGGATCAGTGGGTTACTGAGGGAGACGGGAGCCTCTCGGTCCCTGTGGGTGAGGGTCAGTGGGTTACTGAGGGAGACGGGAGCCTCTCGGTCCCTGTGGGTGAGGGTCAGTGGGTTACTGAGGGAGACGGGAGCCTCTCGGTCCCTGTGGGTGAGGGTCAGTGGGTTACTGAGGGAGACGGGAGCCTCTCGGTCCCTGTGGGTGAGGGTCAGTGGGTTACTGAGGGAGACGGGAGCCTCTCGGTCCCTGTGGGTGAGGGTCAGTGGGTTACTGAGGGAGACGGGAGCCTCTCGGTCCCTGTGGGTGAGTGTCAGTGGGTTACTGAGGGAGACGGGAGCCTCTCGGTCCCTGTGGGTGAGGGTCAGTGGGTTACTGAGGGAGACGGGAGCCTCTCGGTCCCTGTGGGTGAGGGTCAGTGAGTTACTGAGGGAGACGGGAGCCTCTCGGTCCCTGTGGGTGAGGGTCAGTGGGTTACTGAGGGAGACGGGAGCCTCTCGGTCCCTGTGGGTGAGGGTCAGTGGGTTACTGAGGGAGACGGGAGCCTCTCGGTCCCTGTGGGTGAGGGTCAGTGGGTTACTGAGGGAGACGGAAGCCTCTCGGTCCCTGTGGGTGAGGGTCAGTGGGTTACTGAGGGAGACGGGAGCCTCTCGGTCCCTGTGGGTGAGGGTCGGTGGGTTACTGAGGGAGACGGGAGCCTCTCGGTCCCTGTGGGTGAGGGTCAGTGGGTTACTGAGGGAGATGGGAGCCTCTCGGTCCCTGTGGGTGAGGGTCAGTGGGTGACTGAGGGAGATGGGAGCCTCTCGGTCCCTGTGGGTGAGGGTCAGTGGGTTACTGAGGGAGACGGGAGCCTCTCGGTCCCTGTGGGTGAGGGTCACTGGGTTACTGAGGGAGACGGGAGCCTCTCGGTCCCTGTGGGTGAGGGTCAGTGGGTTACTGAGGGAGATGGGAGCCTCTCGGTCCCTGTGGGTGAGGGTCAGTGGGTTACTGAGGGAGACGGGAGCCTCTCGGTCCCTGTGGGTGAGGGTCACTGGGTTACTGAGGGAGACGGGAGCCTCTCGGTCCCTGTGGGTGAGGGTCAGTGGGTTACTGAGAGAGATGGGAGCCTCTCGGTCCCTGTGGGTGAGGGTCGGTGGGTTACTGAGGGAGACGGGAGCCTCTCGGTTCCTGTGGGTGAGGGTCAGTGGGTTACTGAGGGAGACGGGAGCCTCTCGGTCCCTGTGGGTGAGGGTCAGTGTGTTACTGAGGGAGACGGGTGTCTCTCGGTCCCTGTGGGTGAGGGTCAGTGGGTTACTGAGGGAGACGGGAGCCTCTCGGTCCCTGTGGGTGAGGGTCAGTGGGTTACTGAGGGAGACGGGAGCCTCTCGGTCCCTGTGGGTGAGGGTCAGTGGGTTTACTGAGGGAGACGGGAGCCTCTCGGTCCCTGTGGGTGAGGGTCAGTGGGTTACTGAGGGAGACGGGAGCCTCTCGGTCCCTGTGGGTGAGGGTCAGTGGGTTACTGAGGGAGACGGGAGCCTCTCGGTCCCTGTGGGTGAGGGTCAGTGGGTTACTGAGGGAGACGGGAGCCTCTCGGTCCCTGTGGGTGAGGGTCAGTGGGTTACTGAGGGAGACGGGAGCCTCTCGGTCCCTGGGGGTGAGGGTCAGTGGGTTACTGAGCGAGACGGGAGCCTCTCGGTCCCTGTGGGTGAGGGTCAGTGGGTTACTGAGGGAGACAGGAGCCTCTCGGTCCCTGTGGGTGAGGGTCAGTGGGTTACTGAGGGAGACGGGAGCCTCTCGGTCCCTGTGGGTGAGGGTCAGTGGGTTACTGAGGGAGACGGGAGCCTCTCGGTCCCTGTGGGTGAGGGTCAGTGGGTTACTGAGGGAGACGGGAGCCTCTCGGTCCCTGTGGGTGAGGGTCAGTGGGTTACTGAGGGAGACGGGAGCCTCTCGGTCCCTGTGGGTGAGGGTCAGTGGGTTACTGAGGGAGACGGGAGCCTCTCGGTCCCTGTGGGTGAGGGTCGGTGGGTTACTGAGGGAGACTGGAGCCTCTCGATCCCTGTGGGTGAGGGTCAGGGGGTTACTGAGGGAGACGGGAGATCTCGGTCCCTGTGGGTGAGGGTCAGTGGGTTACTGAGGGAGACGGGAGCCTCTCGCTCCCTGTGGGTGAGGGTCGGTGGGTTACTGAGGGAGACGGGAGCCTCTCGGTCCCTGTGGGTGAGGGTCAGTGGGTTACTGAGGGAGACAGGAGCCTCTCGGTCCCTGTGGGTGAGGGTCAGTGGGTTACTGAGGGAGACGGGAGCCTCTCGGTCCCTGTGGGTGAGGGTCAGTGGGTTACTGAGGGAGACTGAAGCCTCTCGGTCCCTGTGGGTGAGTGTCAGTGGGTTACTGAGGGAGACGGGAGCCTCTCGGTCCCTGTGGGTGAGGGTCAGTGGGTTACTGAGGGAGACGGGAGCCTCTCGGTCCCTGTGGGTGAGGGTCAGTGGGTTACTGAGGGAGACGGGAGCCTCTCGGTCCCTGTGGGTGAGGGTCAGTGGGTTACTGAGGGAGACGGGAGCCTCTCGGTCCCTGTGGGTGAGGGTCAGTGGGTTACTGAGGGAGACGGGAGCCTCTCGGTCCCTGTGGGTGAGGGTCAGTGGGTTACTGAGGGAGACGGGAGCCTCTCGGTCCCTGTGGGTGAGGGTCAGTGAGTTACTGAGGGAGACGGGAGCCTCTCGGTCCCTGTGGGTGAGGGTCGGTGGGTTACTGAGGGAGACGGGAGCCTCTCGGTCCCTGTGGGTGAGGGTCAGTGGGTTACTGAGGGTGATGGGAGCCTCTCGGTCCCTGTGGGTGAGGGTCAGTGGGTGACTGAGGGAGATGGGAGCCTCTCGGTCCCTGTGGGCGAGGGTCAGTGGGTTACTGAGGGAGACGTGAGCCTCTCGGTCCCTGTGGGTGAGGGTCAGTGGGTTACTGAGGGAGACGGGAGCCTCTCGGTCCCTGTGGGTGAGGGTCAGTGGGTTACTGAGGGAGACGGGAGCCTCTCGGTCCCTGTGGGTGAGGGACAGTGGGTTACTGAGGGAGACGGGAGCCTCTCGGTCCCTGTGGGTGAGGGTCAGTGGGTTACTGAGGGAGACGGGAGTCTCTCGGTCCCTGTGGGTGAGGGTCAGTGGGTTACTGACAGAGACGGGAGCCTCTCGGTCCCTATGGGTGAGGGTCAGTGGGTTACTGAGGGAGACGGGAGCCTCTCGGTCCCTGTGGGTGAGGGTCAGTGGGTTTACTGAGGGAGACGGGAGCCTCTCGGTCCCTGTGGGTGAGGGTCAGTGGGTTACTGAGGGAGACGGGAGCGTCTCGGTCCCTGTGGGTGAGGGTCAGTGGGTTACTGAGGGAGACGGGAGCCTCTCGGTCCCTGTGGGTGAGGGTCAGTGGGTTACTGAGGGAGACGGGAGCCTCTCGCTCCCTGTGGGTGAGGGTCAGTGGGTTACTGAGGGAGACGGGAGCCTCTCGGTCCCTGTGGGTGAGGGTCGGTGGGTTACTGAGGGAGACGGGAGCCTCTCGGTCCCTGTGGGTGAGGTCAGTGGGTTACTGAGGGAGACGGGAGCCTCTCGGTCCCTGTGGGTGAGGGTCAGTGTGTTACTGGGGGAGACGGGAGTCTCTCGGTCCCTGTGGGTGAGGGTCAGTGGGTTACTGAGGGAGACGGGAGCCTCTCGGTCCCTGTGGGTGAGGGTCAGTGTGTTACTGGGGGAGACGGGAGCCTCTCGGTCCCTGTGGGTGAGGGTCAGTGGGTTACTGAGGGAGACGGGAGCCTCTCGGTCCCTGTGGGTGAGGGTCAGTGGGTTACTGAGGGAGACGGGAGCCTCTCGGTCCCTGTGTGTGAGGGTCAGTGGGTTACTGAGTGAGACGGGAGCCTCTCGGTCCCTGTGGGTGAGGGTCAGTGGGTTACTGAGGGAGACAGGAGCCTCTCGGTCCCTGTGGGTGAGGGTCAGTGGGTTACTGAGGGAGACGGGAGCCTCTCGGTCCCTGTGGGTGAGGGTCAGTGGGTTACTGAGGGAGACGGGAGCCTCTCGGTCCCTGTGGGTGAGGGTCAGTGGGTTACTGAGGGAGACGGGAGCCTCTCGGTCCCTGTGGGTGAGGGTCAGTGGGTTACAGAGGGAGACGGGAGCCTCTCGGTCCCTGTGGGTGAGGGTCAGTGGGTTACTGAGGGAGACGGGAGCCTCTCGGTCCCTGTGGGTGAGGGTCAGTGGGTTACTGAGGGAGACGGGAGCCTCTCGGTCCCTGTGGGTGAGGGTCAGTGGGTTACTGAGGGAGACGGGAGCCTCTCGGTCCCTGTGGGTGAGGGTCAGTGGGTTACTGAGGGAGACGGGAGCCCCTCGGTCCCTGTGGGTGAGGGTCAGTGGGTTACTGAGGGAGACGGGAGCCTCTCGGTCCCTGTGGGTGAGGGTCAGTGGGTTACTGAGGGAGACGGGAGCCTCTCGGTCCCTGTGGGTGAGGGTCAGTGGGTTACTGAGGGAGACGGGAGCCTCTCGGTCCCTGTGGGTGAGGGTCAGTGGGTTACTGAGGGAGACGGGAGCCTCTCGGTCCCTGTGGGTGAGGGTCAGTGGGTTACAGAGGGAGACGGGAGCCTCTCGGTCCCTGTGGGTGAGGGTCAGTGGGTTACTGAGGGAGACGGGAGCCTCTCGGTCCCTGTGGGTGAGGGTCAGTGGGTTACTGAGGGAGACGGGAGCCTCTCGGTCCCTGTGGGTGAGGGTCAGTGGGTTACTGAGGGAGACGGGAGCCTCTCGGTCCCTGTGGGTGAGGGTCAGTGTGTTACTGAGGGAGACGGGAGCCTCTCGGTCCCTGTGGGTGAGGGTCAGTAGGTTACTGAGGGAGACGGGAGCCTCTCGGTCCCTGTGGGTGAGGGTCAGTGGGTTACTGAGGGAGACGGGAGCCTCTCGGTCCCTGTGGGTGAGGGTCAGTGGGTTACTGAGGGAGACGGGAGCCCCTCGGTCCCTGTGGGTGAGGGTCAGTGGGTTACTGAGGGAGACGGGAGCCTCTCGGTCCCTGTGGGTGAGGGTCAGTGGGTTACTGAGGGAGACGGGAGCCTCTCGGTCCCTGTGGGTGAGGGTCAGTGGGTTACTGAGGGAGACGGGAGCCTCTCGGTCCCCGTGGGTGAGGGTCAGTGGGTTATTGAGGGAGACGGGAGCCTCTCGGTCCCTGTGGGTGAGGGTCAGTGGGTTACTGAGGGAGACGGGAGCCTCTCGGGTCCCTGTGGGTGAGGGTCAGTGGGTTACTGAGGGAGACGGGAGCCTCTCGGTCCCTGTGGGTGAGGGTCAGTGGGTTACTGAGGGAGACGGGAGCCTCTCGGTCCCTGTGGGTGAGGGTCAGTGGGGTACTCTGCACTGTCCCATCAAATACTCCCAGGTGCTCAAGTCCCAGACATCTACCTCCGAAAGTGCGATACTCCCTCAGTACTGCCCCTCCGTCAGCGCAGTGCGGCACTCCCTCAGTACTGCCCCTCCGACAGCGCAGTGCAGCACTCCCTCAGTTCTGCCCCTCCGACAGTGCGGCACTCCCTCAGTACTGCCCCTCCGACAGTACGGCACTCCCTCAGTACTGCCCCTCCGACAGCGCAGTGCGGCACTCCCTCAGTACTGCCCCTCCGACAGTACGGCACTCCCTCAGTACTGCCCCTCCGACAGTACGGCACTCCCTCAGTACTGCCCCTCCGACAGTACGGCACTCCCTCAGTACTGCCCCTCCGACAGTACGGCACTCCCTCAGTACTGCCCCTCCGACAGTACGGCACTCCCTCAGTACTGCCCCTCCGACAGCGCAGTACGGCGCTCCCTCAGTACTGCCCCTCCGACAGCGCAGTACGGCGCTCCCTCAGTACTGCCCCTCCGACAGTACGGCGCTCCCTCAGTACTGCCCCTCCGACAGTACGGCGCTCCCTCAGTACTGCCCCTCCGACAGTACGGCGCTCCCTCAGTACCGCCCCCAGGGAGTGTGGGCCTAGGTTATGACCCTGTGACAGAGGGGAGAGACAGCTAACCACTGAGGACTATTTGAAGCTGGCCGATTTGATTTGAATCAGAGACAAGGGAACGTTTAGGACCTGCAGTGAGGGTGCTGGGGAGCTGTGTGACTCGCCAGGGACACTGGGCACCATTGAAGGTCATTCTCAGACACGCAGATGTTGTGACTAGCATTCTGCTCACGTGTTCGCGCAGCTCTTAAACCCTCCAACGAATACTTGCGCAAAGCTAACTGTTGTTACAAGAGGTGAGTAATGGGACATTGATCCATAGCAAGTGTAGGTCGACACATTCCCTCTCTCTGTGTCTCTGTCTCTCTGTCTCTGTCTCTCTCACTCTGTCTCTCTGTCTCTCCCACTCTCCCTCTGTCTCTCTGTCTCTCTCTCTCTCACTCTCCCTCTGTCTCTCTGTCTCTCTCTCACTCTCTGTCTCTCTCTCTCTCTGTCTCTCTCACTCTCCCTCTGACTCTCCCACTCTCCCTCTGTCTCTCTGTCTCTCTCTCTCTCACTCTCCCTCTGTCTCTCTGTCTCTCTCTCACTCTCTGTCTCTCTCTCTCTCTGTCTCTCTCACTCTCCCTCTGACTCTCCCACTCTCCCTCTGTCTCTGTCTCTCTCTCACTCTCTGTCTCTCTCACTCTCCCTCTTTCTCTGTCTCTCTCTCTCTCTCTGTCTCTCTCTCTCTCTGTCTCTCTCACTCTCCCTCTGTCTCTCTGTCTCTCTCTCACTCTCTGTCTCTCTCTCTCTCTATCTCTCTCACTCTCCCTCTGACTCTCCCACTCTCCCTCTATCTCTGTCTCTCTCTCACTCTCTGTCTCTCTCACTCTCCCTCTTTCTCTGTCTCTCTCTCTCTCTCTGTCTCTCTCTCTCTCTGTCTCTCTCACTCTCCCTCTGTCTCTCACTCTCTCTCTCTCTGCCTCTCTCTCTCTCTCTATCTCTCTCTCGCTCTCTGATATGTCCTTAATACACAGTATAAATGCACACAAGGCCCATACTTGAGAGAAGGTCACTCTGTGACCAGTTACCTTTATTACCACGACCTCGAGCGATGAAGGTGGGTGGAGCTTCCCCTTTTATACCTGAAGGTCCAGGTTAGGAGTGTCTCCCACCTAGTGGTCAGTGTTCTCACGGTGTACAACTTAGGTCAGTTTATACATGGGTTACAATGCTGGTTGAATACATGACATCACCTCCCCCCCCCAAAGTCTTATTGGGATCACAGGTTAAGTCTCTCTGGTGGTTTACGCTCCCTTGTAGAGCGCCTGAGTTGGGGCTCCAGTTGTTGGGCGCTGGCCTGAGTGTCTGCTGTTTGCGGTGCCTCAGGCCTGTCCGGACTGCCCACAGTGACTGGGCTCTCCTCCCTTTGGTTCCGGTGTCCGGTCACCTGTGGTGGAGTGAACTCTACATCGTGTTCTTCCTCTGCTTCTTCTATGGGGTTGCTGAACCTCCTTTCTGTTTGATCCACGTGTTTGCGGCAGATTTGTCCATTGGTAAGTTT
This sequence comes from Pristiophorus japonicus, assembly GCF_044704955.1. Lineage (NCBI taxonomy): Eukaryota > Metazoa > Chordata > Chondrichthyes > Pristiophoridae > Pristiophorus > Pristiophorus japonicus. The sequence goes on from NW_027254914.1 coordinate 77,577, forward strand.
AACTCCCAGAATCCTATTTCCCTCTTTGGCAACCACGGTGCCTGCGAGCCATTTGGGCCCTGCAGCGTAGTTGAGGACAAAAACAGGGTCATTGACATCAATACATCGCGCCCTCGCATTCCTGTCATGGTAGTGATATTGTGACTGGCTCCTGCTCTCGACAATTTCTTTCATGGTGGGGTGTATAAGGGATAGCCTGGTTTTGAGCGTCCTTTTCACTAGCAGCTCTGCGGGTGGAACTCCTGTGAGCGAGTGTGGTCGGGATCTGTAGGCCGACAGGAGGTGTGATAAGCGGCTTTGTAGGGAACCCCCTTGGATTCTGAGCATCCCCTGTTTGATTATCTGCACTGCTCGTTCTGCCTGGCCGTTTGAGGCCGGCTTGAACGGTGCCGTTCTAACATGGTTAATTCCATTGCCTGCCATGAAGTCCTGGAATTCAGTGCTTGTGAAGCACGGGCCATTGTCGCTGACCAAGATGTCCGGTAGACCGTGGGCGGCGAACATTGCCAGTAGACTTTCTACCGTGGCAGAGGATGTGCTTGAATTGAGAATGTCACACTCAATCCATTTGGAGTAGGCGTCTACTGCAACCAAATACATTTTTCCCATGAAAGGACCTGCGTAGTCCACATGGATGCGTGACCAAGGCTTGGCGTGCCAGGACCAGGGGCTAAGGGGGGCTTCCCTGGGCGCATGGCCCAGCTGGGCACAGGTGTTGCACCTGCGAACACAAAGTTCCAGATCTGCGTCTATCCCTGGCCACCAAACGTGTGACCTGGCAATTGCCTTCATCGTGACAATGCCCGGGTGCCCATTGTGGAGTTCTCTGATGAACACCTCTCTGCCCATCTGGGGCATGACTACGCGGTTTCCCCACAATAGGCAATCGGCCTGAATCGAGAGTTCATCCTTGCGCCTGTGAAATGGTTTAAATTCCTCAGGGCATGCCCTGTACGTGGCTGCCCAGTCCCCATTCAGGACACATTTCTTAACTAGAGACAATAGCGGGTCTCTATTTGTCCAGACTTTAATCTGACGGGCTGTCACAGGTGAGCCTTCGCTTCCGAAAGCTTCAACAGCCATGACCATCTCAGCACCATGCTCGGTTGTCCCCTCAGTGGTGGCTAGTGGGAGCCTGCTGAGTGCATCGGCGCAGTTTTCAGTGCCCGGTCTGTGCCGAATTGTGTAGTCATAGGCAGCTAACGTGAGTGCCCACCTCTGTATGCGGGCCGATGCGTTTGCATTTATGGCCTTGTTGTCGGCCAAAAGGGATGTTAGGGGTTTGTGATCTGTCTCCAGCTCAAATTTCCGGCCAAACAGGTACTGGTGCATTTTCTTTACCGCATATACACATGCGAGCGCCTCCTTTTCTACCATCCCGTAACCCCTTTCTGCCTGGGACAGACTTCTGGAGGCATAAGCTACCGGCTGTAACTGACCCTTGGCATTAACATGCTGCAACACACACCCAACACCACAGGACGACGCATCGCACGTTAACACAAGTTTCTTACATGGGTCATATAACGTTAACAGAGTGTTGGAGCATAACAAGTTGCGTGCTCTATTAAAAGCCCTTTCCTGGCTGTCCCCCCAGACCCATTCGCGACCTTTGCGTAGGAGCACGTGTAGCGGCTCTAGCAGCGTGCTCAATTTGGGAAGAAAGTTACCAAAATAGTTCAGGAGCCCCAGGAACGAACGCAGCTCCGTCGTGTTACGGGGTCTGGGTGCTCTCTGGATCGCTTCCCGTCTTGGATGCAGTAGGTCTGATCCCGTCTGCTGCTACCCTCATCCCCAGGAATTCTACCTCTGGAGCTAGGAAGACGCACTTCGCCTTTTTCAGTCGCAGCCCTACCCGGTCCAGTCTGCGTAGCACCTCCTCCAGGTTGTGGAGGTGTTCTTCCGTATCGTAACCCGTGATGAGGATGTCGTCCTGAAAAACCACCGTCCTTGGAATCGACTTGAGGAGGCTTTCCATATTTCGTTGGAAGATCGCGGCGGCCGAACGAATCCCGAACGGACATCTGTTGTACTCAAACAACCCCTTGTGTGTCGTGATGGTGGTCAGCTTCTTCGACTCACTCGCCAGCTCCTGGGTCATGTAAGCTGAGGTCAGGTTGAAAAAGGTTTGCCACCGGATAGCGTCGCAAAGAGGTCCTCCGCTCTCGGTAGCGGGTACTGGTCTTGGAGTGACACCCGATTGATGATGGCCTTGTAATCGCCACATATCCTGACCGACCCATCCGCCTTGAGCACCGGCACAATCGGGCTCGCCCAGTCACTGAATTCGACTGGCGAGATGATGCCTTCCCTCAACAGGCGGTCCAATTCGCCTTCTATCTTTTCCCGCATCCCATACGGCACCGCTCTGGCCTTGTGGTGTACTGGCCTGGCGTCCGGGTTCATGTGAATCACTACCTTGGC
>NW_027254914.1:90000-95000 GCF_044704955.1 Pristiophorus japonicus
AGGGGAAGGAAGGCGACAAGCCAGATATAGCTTCACCAGAGTCTGCGCTCATTTAGCAAAGTACTTACGGCACAGCAACAGGCCACTGGGCCCCAGCGCTCTGTGCCGGTGTTTCTGCTCCACACCACCTTCATCTCTTCCCATCACCGTCTCCTTCCATTCCTCCGTCTCTCGTGTGTTTATCCAACTTCCCCCGGGTCAGATGGTTGTGGGTGCAAGCTCCACTCCAGGGATTGAATACTGTCGGAGGGGCAGTACTGAGGGAGTGCCGCACTGCGCTGTCGGAGGGGCAGTACTGAGGGAGTGCCGCACTGCGCTGTCGGAGGGGCAGTACTGAGGGAGTGCCGCACTGTCGGAGGGGCAGTACTGAGGGAGCGCCGCACTGTCGGAGGGGCGGTACTGAGGGAGCGCCGTACTGCGCTGTCGGAGGGGCAGTACTGAGGGAGCGCCGTACTGCGCTGTCGGAGGGGCGGTACTGAGGGAGCGCCGTACTGTCGGAGGGGCAGTACTGAGGGAGTGCCGCACTGTCGGAGGGGCAGTACTGAGGGAGCGCCGCACTGTCGGAGGGGCAGTACTGAGGGAGTGCCGTACTGTCGGAGGGGCAGTACTGAGGGAGTGCCGTACTGCGCTGTCGGAGGGGCGGTACTGAGGGAGTGCCGTACTGTCGGAGGGGCAGTACTGAGGGAGCGCCGTACTGTCGGAGGGGCAGTACTGAGGGAGCCCCGCACTGTCGGAGGGGCAGTACTGAGGGAGCGCCGTACTGTCGGAGGGGCAGTACTGAGGGAGTGCCGTACTGTCGGAGGGACAGTACTGAGGGAGCGCCGTACTGTCGGAGGGACAGTACTGAGGGAGCGCCGTACTGTCGGAGGGGCAGTACTGAGAGAGCACCACACTGTCGGAGGGGCTGTACTGAGGGAGCACCGCACTGTCGGAGGGGCAGTACTGAGGGAGCGCCGCACTGTCGGAGGGGCAGTACTGAGGGAGCGCCGTACTGTCGGAGGGGCGGTACTGAGGGAGCGCCGCACTGTCGGAGGGGCAGTACTGAGGGAGCGCCGTACTGTCGGAGGGGCAGTACTGAGGGAGCGCCGTACTGTCGGAGGGGCAGTACTGAGGGAGCACCGTACTGTCGGAGGGGCGGTACTGAGGGAGCCCCGCACTGTCGGAGGGGCAGTACTGAGGGAGCCCCGCACTGTCGGAGGTGCTGTATTTCGGGATGAGCCGTTAAACCGAGGCCCCGTCTGCCCTCTCGGGCGGATGTAAAAGATCCCGGGGCCACTATTTGGAAGAAGAGCAGGGGGAGTTCTCCCCGGTGTCCTGGGGCCAATATTTATCCCTCGACCAACATCACTGAAACAGATTAATCCGGGTCATTATCACATGGCTGTGTGTGGGAGCTTGCTGTGCGCGAATTGGCGTTTCCCACATTACAACAGTGACCACACTCCCAAAGTACTTCATTGGCTGTGAGGCACTTTGAGGCCTCCGGTGGTCGTGAAAAGCGCTTTATAAAGTCTTTTTTTCAGTGCATCGATACTATTCGCCTCAACCCCTCCCTGTGGCAGCGAGTTCCACATTCTCACCGCTCTCTGGGTAAAGGAGTTTCTCCTGAATTCCCCGTTGGGTTTATCCGTGACTGTCTGATGTTGATGGCCCCCTAGTTCTGGTCTCCTCCACAAGTGGGAACATCTTCTCTCTGTCTACCCTATCGAACCCTTTCACCATCTTCGGTCTCAACTGAGGTTGGATGGAGTGGTGTGGCACAAGGGAAGGGATTGCGAGGTTTAACCGAGGCCCCCGTCTGCCCTCTCGGGCGGATGTAAAAGATCCCGGGACCACTATTTGGAAGAAGAGCAGGGGGAGTTCTCCCCGGTGTCCTGGGGCCGATATTTATCCCTCGACCAACATCACTAACGTATGCCCCTGTGAGGATGTCTTCACATCCAGTTGTTCAATTGTCAGTGGCTTAACCAGTCACGTGGTATCCACATGACCAAATAAAACCCCAGCCAGTTGGGTTCGAGGGATCCGCGATGAGGTATGCAGTTGTGAGCCTGGTGGATGGACCGGTAACATGTTGGCCTTCATAGCGAGGGGATTTGAGTATAGGAGCAGGGAGGTCTTACTGCAGTTGTACAGGGCCTTGGTGAGACCACACCTGGAATATTGTGTACAGTTTTGGTCTCCTAATCTGAGGAAGGACATTCTTGCTATTGAGGGAGTGCAGCGAAGGTTCACCAGACTGATTCCCGGGATGGCAGGACTGACATATGAAGAAAGACTGGATCGACTGGGCTTATATTCACTGGAGTTTAGAAGGATGAGGGTGGGATCTCATAGAAACATATAAAATTCTGACGGGACGGGACAGGTTTCGATGCAGGAAGAATGTTCCCGATGTTGGGGAAGTCCAGAACCAGGGCTCACACAGTCTAAGGATAAGGGGTAAGCCATTTAGGACCGAGATGAGGAGAAACTTCTTCACCCAGAGAATTGTGAACCTGTGGAATTCTCTGCCACAGAAAGTTGTTGGGGGCCAGTTCGTTGGATATATTCAAAAGGGAGTTAGATGTGGCCCTTACGGCTAAAGGGATCAGGGGGGTATGGAGAGAAGGCAGGAGTGGGGTACTGAGGGAATGGTCAGCCATGATCATATTGAATGGTGGGGCAGGCTCGAAGGGCCCAATGGCCTGCTCCTGCACCTATTGTCTATGTTTCTATGAACCGGTAGTGTGTAGTGTGATTGTTAAACCTTTGCTGATAAACCAACTAGTTCTTAATAGCAATGTGTTGCTATGATTTCTTAAGCAAAGAATCCATGAAGCGAATGCATTTGATCAACTAGCTCAGCTCCGCTGGGCAGGGCCACATTGTCCGCATGTCCCCCAGACACGAGACTCCCCAAAGCGAGCGCTCTCCTTGGAACTCCTTCACGGCAAGCGAGCCAAAAGTGGGCAGAGGAAACGTTACAGGGACCACCCTCAAAGCCTCCCTGATAAAGTGCAACATCCCCACCGACACCTGGGAGTCCCTGGCCCAAAGACCAGTCCGCCCTGAGTGGAGGAAGTGCATCCGGGAGGGCGCTGAGCACCTCGAGTCTGGTCGCCAATTGCGAGCGCGCAGAAAGCAAGCGCAAGGCAGCGGAAGGAGCATGCGGCAAACCAGTCCCACCCTCCCCTTCCCTCAACGTCTATCTGTCCCACCCTCCCCCTTCCCTCAACGTCTATCTGTCCCACCCTCCCCTTCCCTCAACGTCTATCTGTCCCACCCTCCCCTTCCCTCAACGTCTATCTGTCCCACCCTCCCCTTCCCTCAACGTCTATCTGTCCCACCCTCCCCTTTCCCTCAACGTCTCTCTGTCCCACCCTCCCCTTCCCTCAACGTCTATCTGTCCCACCCTCCCCTTTCCCTCAACGTCTATCTGTCCCACCCTCCCCTTCCCTCAACGTCTATCTGTCCCACCCTCCCCTTCCCTCAACGTCTATCTGTCCCACCCTCCCCTTCCCTCAACGTCTATCTGTCCCACCCTCCCCTTCCCTCAACGTCTATCTGTCCCACCCTCCCCTTCCCTCAACGTCTATCTGTCCCACCCTCCCCTTCCCTCAACGTCTATCTGTCCCACCCTCCCCTTTCCCTCAACGTCTATCTGTCCCACCCTCCCCTTTCCCTCAACGTCTATCTGTCCCACCCTCCCCTTTCCCTCAACGTCTATCTGTCCCACCCTCCCCTTCCCTCAACGTCTATCTGTCCCACCCTCCCCTTTCCCTCAACGTCTATCTGTCCCACCCTCCCCTTTCCCTCAACGTCTATCTGTCCCACCCTCCCCTTCCCTCAACGTCTATCTGTCCCACCCTCCCCTTTCCCTCAACGTCTATCTGTCCCACCCTCCCCTTCCCTCAACGTCTATCTGTCCCACCCTCCCCTTTCCCTCAACGTCTATCTGTCCCACCCTGTGACAGGGTCTGTGGTTCCCGAATTGGACTGTTCAGTCACCCCGAGAACTCGTGTTAGAGTGGGAGCGTGTCTTCCTCGGTTCCGAGGGACGGTCTACGATGAATGACGATGACATTTGAATCGCTGAAACAGAAAATCTGGCCAGTGTCACTTCGCTGTGTGTGGGAGCTTGCTGTGCGCAAATTGGCGTTTCCCACATCGCAACAGTGACCACACTCTAAAGGTACTTCATTGGCTGTGAAGCGCTTTGGGACGTCCGGTGGTCGTGGGAGGCGCTATCTAAATGCAAGTCTTTGTTTCAGGAGCGAGGTTAATCGGTTTTTTTACGGGCAAATGGCCAGGGTCAAAGTGCAGAGCTGCCGCCGTCCAATCGGAGGGCAGCTGATGCCCGCGGGGCCGAAAGGCCGGCTCCTGGTGCCGCCTCCCTCTGACTGAAGCTGGTATCTATCCGTCTCGCGGACTGCCATCCCTCCCGGCTCTATCCCGTACCCTGAGCTCTGCGCGTTGACATTTAGCGGCATTGAAATGTTACCTGTCAGGGTCGTAGGCCTCCTCCTGTAATTGAGCTGCCTGTGTTTTCTCCCGCGAGGCCTGGAACTCGCGGCGGTTCCAGCTCCCACACTCCGACACGTTGCCCCTGGCAACCGATTACTCTGACTTGTTTCCAATTTGAATCTGTCGGCGGCCACGAAATTGAATCTAATATCTCGCTCCCAGAGGGGCGCAGGCTTGATGTTTGGTCCCCGACTGGTTATATTCCTGTCCTGACAAATATTCCTTCATCGGTCGACGGACATCGAGAACGAGGAGCTGCTGATAAAGTGGCAGATCGAGTACAATTCACAGCCACGACCTCTGCTTATCGAGCGCCTCGAACCTAATAAAACATCCCAAGACACTGCACAGCGACCAAACAGATAGATTTGGCCCCGAGCCACAGCGGGAGATATTAGCGCCGTTGACCAAAGGCTGGGTCACAGAGGGGGGGTTTGAAGGAGCGGTCTTGAAGGAGGAGAGAGAGAGAGAGAGGCGGAGAGGTTTAGGGAGGG
>NW_027254914.1:100000-132500 GCF_044704955.1 Pristiophorus japonicus
TTACCTTATGATGATAGATTGAGTAGACTGGGTCTTTACTCGTTGGGAGTTCAGAAGGATGAGGGGTGATCTTATAGAAACATTTACAATAATGAAAGGGATAGACAAGATAGAGGCAGAGAGGTTGTTTCCACTGGTCGGGGAGACTAGAACTAGGGGGCACAGCCTCAAAATACGGGGGAGCCAATTTAAAACCGAGTTGAGAAGGAATTTCTTCTCCCAGAGGGTTGTGAATCTGTGGAATTCTGTGCCCAAGGAAGCAGTTGAGGCCTAGCTCATTGAATGTATTCAAGTCACAGATAGATAGATGTTTAACCAATAAGGGAATTAAGGGTTACGGGGAGCGGGCGGGTAAGTGGAGCTGAGTCCACAGCCAGATCAGCCATGATCTTGTTGAATGTCGGAGCAGGGCTCGAGGGGCTAGATGGCCTACTCCTGTTCCTGTGCAACAGGCTCGAGGGGCTGAATGGGCCTCCTCCTGTTCCTGTGTAACAGGCTCGAGGGACTGAATGGGTCTCCTGTTCCTGTGTAACAGACTCGAGGGTTTGAATGGGCCTTCTCCTGTTCCTGTGTAACAGGCTCGAGGGGCTGAATGGGCCTCCTGTTCCTGTGTAACAGACTCGAGGGGCTGAATGGGCCTCCTCCTGTTCCTGTGTAACAGGCTCGAGGGGCTGAATGGGCCTCCTGTTCCTGTGTAACAGACTCGAGGGGCTGAATGGGCCTCCTCCTGTTCCTGTGTAACAGGCTCGAGGGGCTGAATGGGCCTCCTCCTGTTCCTGTGTAACAGGCTCGAGGGACTGAATGGGCCTCCTGTTCCTGTGTAACAGGCTCGAGGGGCTGAATGGGCCTCCTCCTGTTCCTGTGTAACAGGCTCGAGGGGCTGAATGGGCCTCCTCCTGTTCCTGTGTAACAGGCTCGAGGGGCTGAATGGGCCTCCTGTTCCTGTGTAACAGGCTCGAGGGGCTAGATGGCCTCCTCCTGTTCCTGTGTAACAGGCTCGAGGGGCTGAATGGGCCTCCTGTTCCTGTGTAACAGGCTCGAGGGGCTAGATGGCCTCCTCCTGTTCCTGATTCTGATGTTCTGATGTTCATCAGTGTCAGTGCACAGCTTTGCCTGAACCGGGACCTCGGGTCGTTCAGCTTGATGGTCCCATAGCCTCTCAAAAGACTTCTTGATTCATTACTGACTGGCTCGCCCCCGTGTCCACTTCCGTGACGAGTGGAACGCCATTTTATCTCGACTTCCATCCTCAACGGGGAACACTCGGTGGTGCAGGTAAACATGCCGTGTACCTCGGCGTGAGGCTGAGCTGCCTCTCTGCCTCTCGTTTCATAATCCGCACTGGATTCCTGGCCACCTGCAGACTCTTCATCGACACAGTGAGACATCGTTCTCTCACACATTCCCTGGAGTTGCCCCTTTGTGCTGCAGCCCTTGCATACATCATCTTTAAAGCCGCACTGGTGAGCCCTGCGATTCCCCTGCGCAACACCAGCACGGAGCTACTCGATTAGCGCCCCCCTCGGCGGACTCTGAGTTAAGGGACTCGGGGGGGCCTGTTCTCTCTTCCCTGAGAGGGTTCGCGTTCAACAGTCCAGCCTCTAAAAGACGCCACTCTGTGCACAGTACTTGCCGGGTTTGAGTGCTGAGGGTGAGTCATCCGCCTCGAGCCGCAGGTCGAGGTCATGAAGGCCTGGCTCACGGAGATGGCCTTCCGCAGGGTGACTGTGGCGTCCGCCCACAGTAGCTTGTGAAGAAGGCCCTCGCGGCCGATTGCAATGACTAAAATGTCCGGCAGCGCTTCGGTGAGGTGGGTTGCCGAGCTCACGCGTTGCCGCCAGCCTCCTGAGGCAAGCGGTGTGCTTCGCGATCTCCTGGCCTTCGGGCCGGCCGTGGGTGTAGAACCGGTGTCTGGCTGTGCGGAGGCTCTCCTCGGGCTTGAGCTGCTCCTGGATCAGGGTTGCGAGCTCCCCGTACGTCCTGGTCGTTGCCTTCGCTGGTGCCGGCAAGTCCCTGGCGAGGCCACAGAGGGTGGGCCCACGCCTGGTTGGCAGGATAGCTCTGCACTCGCCGGCCAGGGTGGGCGGCTTGTCGCCGGCCAGGTCGTTTCCTGCGAAGAAATGGTCAAGCCGCTCCACAAAGGCGTCCCCAATCATCACCATCAGCGAGCTGGTGCAACGTACCAAGGGCAGCCATTTTCGCGTGAAAGTCCATAAGCTCGTCGCCAATTGTTATGTCCTTGAATGCTCTGATAATGACACCACGAGGCAATGTGTTGCACTTGAACTGTCGCGACCTGAGTCCTTTGTTGAGAACTCCAGAGTGAGGATCACGCCTGGTGGCCTGCCTTTTATACTGGGCCAGGCACACCTGCACAGGCTACCTACGCGTCGCCCACTGCGGTGCCCTCTGGTGGCACACCTTGTGATAGCACGAACAGCAGCCATGCAGGAGACATGACGGGAGGAGCGTGGAGATCTCAGAGGGTGACAGAGATAGGGAGAGGCCGAGGGGCGAGGGACGCATTTGAACAGATGAGAATTGTAGGGGCTGGAGGAGGTTACAGAGATAGGGAGGGGGGCGAGGGAGTGATTTGAACAGGAGGATGAGAACTGGAGGGGCTGGAGGAGGTTACAGAGATAGGGAGGGGGGCGAGGGAGTGATTTGAACAGGAGGATGAGAATTGGAAGGGCTGGAGGAGGTTACACAGATAGGGAGGGGGCGAGGGAGGGATTTGAACAGCAGGATGAGAACTGGAGGGGCTGGAGGAGGTTACAGAGATAGGGAGGCGCGAGGGAGGGATTTGAACAGGAGGATGAGAATTGTAGGGGCTGGAGGAGGTTACAGAGATAGGGAGGCGCGAGGGAGGGATTTGAACAGGAGGATGAGAATTGGAGGGGCTGGAGGAGGTGACAGAAATAGGGAGGGGGTGAGGGAGGGATTTAAACAGCAGGATGAGAATTGTAGGGGCTGGAGGAGGTTACAGAGATAGGGAGGGGGGCGAGGGAGGGATTTGAAGAGGAGGATGAGAATTGTAGGGGCTGGAGGAGGTTACAGAGATAGGGAGGGGGCGAGGGAGGGATTTGAAGAGGAGGATGAGAATTGTAGGGGCTGGAGGAGGTTACAGAGATAGGGAGGGGGGGCGAGGGAGGGATTTGAAGAGGAGGATGAGAATTGTAGGGGCTGGAGGAGGTTACAGAGATAGGGAGGGGGGGGCGAGGGAGGGATTTGAACAGGAGGATGAGAATTGTCGGGGCTGGAGAGGGTTACAGAGATAGGGAGGGGGGGGCGAGGGAGGGATTTGAACAGGAGGATGAGAATTGTAGGGGCTGGAGGAGGTTACAGAGATAGGGAGGGGGGCGAGGGAGGGATTTGAACAGGAGGATGAGAATTGTAGGGGCTGGAGGAGGTTACAGAGATAGGGAGGGGGCGAGGGAGGGATTTGAACAGGAGAATGAGAATTGTCGGGGCTGGAGGAGGTTACAGAGATAGGGAGGGGGCGAGGGAGGGATTTGAACAGGAGGATGAGAATTGTCGGGGCTGGAGGAGGTTACAGAGATAGGGAGGGGGGCGAGGGAGGGATTTGAACAGGAGGATGAGAATTGTAGGGGCTGGAGGAGGTTACAGAGATAGGGAGGGGGCGAGGGAGGGATTTGAACAGGAGGATGAGAATTGGAGGTGCTGGAGGAGGTTACAGAGATAGGGAGGGGGGCGAGGGACGGATTTGAACAGGAGGATGAGAATTGGAGGGGCTGGAGGAGGTTACAGAGATAGGGAGGGGGCGAGGGGCCATGGAAGAATTTGTAAACAAGGATGGGGAATTTTGAAATTGAGGTGGTGCTGAACCGGGAGCCAATGTAGGTCAGCGAGCACAGGGGGTGATGGGTGAGTGGGACTGGGTGTGAGTTCGGACACGGGGCAGTGAGCACAGGGGGTGATGGGTGAGTGGGACTGGGTGTGAGTTAGGACACGGGGTCAGTGAGCACAGGGGGTGATGGGTGAGTGGGACTGGGTGTGAGTTAGGACACGGGGCAGTGAGCACAGGGGGTGATGGGTGAGTGGGACTGGGTGTGAGTTAGGACACGGGGCACAGGGGGTGATGGGTGAGTGGGACTGGGTGTGAGTTGGGACACGGGGACAGTGAGCACGGGGTGATGGGTGAGTGGGTGTGAGTTAGGACACGGGGTCAGTGAGCACAGGGGGTGATGGGTGAGTGGGACTGGGTGTGAGTTAGGACACGGGGTCAGTGAGCACAGGGGGTGATGGGTGAGTGGGACTGGGTGTGAGTTAGGACACGGGGCAGTGAGCACAGGGGGTGATGGGTGAGTGGGACTGGGTGTGAGTTAGGACACGGGGTCAGTGAGCACAGGAGGTGATGGGTGAGTGGGACTGGGTGTGAGTTAGGACACGGGGTCAGTGAGCACAGGGGGTGATGGGTGAGTGGGACTGGGTGTGAGTTAGGACACGGGGCAGTGAGCACAGGGGGTGATGGGTGAGTTGGACTGGGTGTGAGTTAGGACACGTGGCAGTGAGCACAGGGGGTGATGGGTGAGTGGGACTGGGTGTGAGTTAGGACACGGGGCAGTGAGCACAGGGGGTGATGGGTGAGTGGGACTGGGTGTGAGTTAGGACACGGGTCAGTGAGCACAGGGGGTGATGGGTGAGTGGGACTGGGTGTGAGTTAGGACACGGAGTCAGTGAGCACAGGGGGTGATGGGTGAGTGGGACTGGGTGTGAGTTAGGACACGGGGACAGTGAGCACAGGGGGTGATGGGTGAGTGGGACTGGGTGTGAGTTAGGACACGGGGCACAGGGGGTGATGGGTGAGTGGGACTGGGTGTGAGTTGGGACACGGGGACAGTGAGCACGGGGTGATGGGTGAGTGGGACTGGGTGTGAGTTAGGACACGGGGTCAGTGAGCACAGGGGGTGATGGGTGAGTGGGACTGGGTGTGAGTTAGGACACGGGGTCAGTGAGCACAGGGGGTGATGGGTGAGTGGGACTGGGTGTGAGTTAGGACACGGGGCAGTGAGCACAGGGGGTGATGGGTGAGTGGGACTGGGTGTGAGTTAGGACACGGGTCAGTCAGCACAGGGGGTGATGGGTGAGTGGGACTGGGAGAGAGTTAGGACACGGGGCAGTGAGCACAGGGGGTGATGGGTGAGTGGGACTGGGTGTGAGTTAGGACACGGGGGCACAGGGGGTGATGGGTGAGTGGGACTGGGTGTGAGTTAGGACACGGGGGAAGTGAGCACAGTGGGTGATGGGTGAGTGGGACTGGGTGTGAGTTAGGACACGGGGGCAGTGAGCACAGGGGGTGATGGGTGAGTGGGACTGGGTGTGAGTTAGGACACGGGGCACAGGGGGTGATGGGTGAGTGGGACTGGGTGTGAGTTAGGACACGGGGCAGTGAGCACAGGGGGTGATGGGTGAGTGGGACTGGGTGTGAGTTAGGACACGGGATCAGTGAGCACAGAGGGTGATGGGTGAGTGGGACTGGGTGTGAGTTAGGACACGGGGTCAGTGAGCACAGGGGGTGATGGGTGAGTGGGACTGGGTGTGAGTTAGGACACGGGGTCAGTGAGCACAGGGGGTGATGGGTGAGTGGGACTGGGTATGAGTTAGGACACGGGGCACAGGGGGTGATGGCTGAGTGGGACTGGGTGTGAGTTAGGACACGGGGTCAGTGAGCACAGGGGATGATGGGTGAGTGGGACTGGGTGTGAGTTAGGACACGGGGTCAGTGAGCACAGGGGGTGATGGGTGAGTGGGACTGGGTGTGAGTTAGGACACGGGGTCAGTGAGCACAGGGGGTGATGGGTGAGTGGGACTGGGTGTGAATTAGGACACGGGGCAGTGAGCACAGGGGGTGATGGGTGAGTGGGACTGGGTGTGAGTTAGGACACGGGGTCAGTGAGCACAGGGGCTGATGGGTGAGTGGGACTGGGTGTGAGTTAGGACACGGGTCAGTGAGCACAGGGGGTGATGGGTGAGTGGGACTGGGTGTGAGTTAGGACACGGGGCACAGGGGGTGATGGGTGAGTGGGACTGGGTGTGAGTTAGGACACGGGGTCAGTGAGCACAGGGGGTGATGGGTGAGCGGGACTGGGTGTGAGTTAGGACACGGGTCAGTGAGCACAGGGGGTGATGGGTGAGTGGGACTGGGTGTGAGTTTGGACACGGGGTCAGTGAGCACAGGGGGCGATGGGTGAGTGGGACTGGGTGTGAGTTAGGACACGGGGTCAGTGAGCACAGGGGGTGATGGGTGAGTGGGACTGTGTGTGAGTTTGGACACGGGGTCAGTGAGCACAGGGGGCGATGGGTGAGTGGGACTGGGTGTGAGTTAGGACACGGGGTCAGTGAGCACAGGGGGTGATGGGTGAGTGGGACTGGGTGTGAGTTAGGACACGGGGCACAGGGGGTGATGGGTGAGTGGGACTGGGTGTGAGTTAGGACACGGGGTCAGTGAGCACAGGGGGTGATGGGTGAGTGGGACTGGGTGTGAGTTAGGACACGGGGCAGTGAGCACAGGGGGTGATGGGTGAGTGGGACTGGGTGTGAGTTAGGACACGGGGACAGCCGAGTTTTGGATCACCTCTAGTTTACGTCGGGTAGAACGTGGGAGGCCGGCCAGGAGTGCGTTGGAACGGTCAAGTCTGGAGGGGAGAGAGGCACGGATGAGGGTTTCAGCAGTGGAAGAGCTGAGGCAGGGGGGAGGAGACGGGCGATGTTGCGGAGGGGGAAACAGGCGGTTTTAGTTAAGCCTAATGATACAACTGGGCAACAAGAATGAAAGAGTAAGTCTTGCATTTCTATAGCACCTTTCCCAACCCCCAGACGTCCAAAAGCCCTTTACAGCCAACAAAATACTTTGGGAGTGCGCTCACTGTTGTTTTGTGGGAAACGCGGCAGTCAATTCACGCACAGCAAGCTCCCGCACACAGCGATGTGATGATGACCCGGATTAATCTGTTTCAGTGATGTTGGTCGAGGGATAAATATTGGCCCCAGGACACCGGGGAGAACTCCCCCTGCTCTTCTCCCAAATAGTGGCCCCGGGATCTTTTACATCCGCCCGAGAGGGCAGACGGGGCCTCGGTTTAACGGCTCATCCCGAAATACAGCCCCTCCGACAGTGCGGGGCTCCCTCAGTACTGCCCCTCCGACAGTGCGGGGCTCCCTCAGTACTGCCCCTCCGACAGTGCGGCACTCCCTCAGTACTGCCCCTCCGACAGTGCGGGGCTCCCTCAGTACTGCCCCTCCGATAGTGCGGCACTCCCTCAGTACCGCCCCTCCGACAGTGCGGGGCTCCCTCAGTACTGCCCCTCCGACAGTGCGGCACTCCCTCAGTACCGCCCCTCCGACAGTACGGCGCTCCCTCAGTACTGCCCCTCCGACAGTGCGGCACTCCCTCAGTACTGCCCCTCCGACAGTGCGGGGCTCCCTCAGTACCGCCCCTCCGACAGTGCGGCACTCCCTCAGTACCGCCCCTCCGACAGTACGGCGCTCCCTCAGTACTGCCCCTCCGACAGTACGGCACTCCCTCAGTACTGCTCCTCCGACAGTGCGGTGCTCCCTCAGTACTGCCCCTCCGACAGTGCGGCGCTCCCTCAGTACTGCCCCTCCGACAGTGCGGCACTCCCTCAGTACTGCCCCTCCGACAGTACGGCACTCCCTCAGTACTGCCCCTCCGACAGCGCAGTACGGCACTCCTTCAGTACTG
Source organism: Pristiophorus japonicus (assembly GCF_044704955.1). Classification (NCBI taxonomy): domain Eukaryota; kingdom Metazoa; phylum Chordata; class Chondrichthyes; family Pristiophoridae; genus Pristiophorus; species Pristiophorus japonicus. The sequence continues at coordinate 107,724 of NW_027254914.1, forward strand.
CCCCTCCGACAGTACGGCACTCCCTCAGTACTGCCCCTCCGACAGTACGGCACTCCCTCAGTACTGCCCCTCCGACAGCGCAGTACGGCGCTCCCTCAGTACTGCCCCTCCGACAGTGCGGCACTCCCTCAGTACCGCCCCTCCGACACCGCAGTGTGGCACTCCCTCAGTACTGCCCCTCCGACAGTACGGCACTCCCTCAGTACTGCCCCTCCGACAGTACGGCACTCCCTCAGTACTGCCCCTCCGGCAGTACGGCACTCCCTCAGTACTGCCCCTCCGACAGTGCGGCGCTCCCTCAGTACCGCCCCTCCGACAGTGCAGCGCTCCCTCAGTACTGCCCCTCCGACAGTGCGGGGCTCCCTCAGTACTGCCCCTCCGACAGTGCGGAGCTCCCTCAGTACTGCCCCTCCGACAGTGCGGAGCTCCCTCAGTACTGCCCCTCCGACAGTGCGGGGCTCCCTCAGTACCACCCCTCCGACAGTGCAGTGCTCCCTCAGTACCGCCCCTCCGACAGTACGGCACTCCCTCAGTACTGCCCCTCCGACAGTGCGGTGCTCCCTCAGTACTGCCCCTCCGACAGTACGGCGCTCCCTCAGTACTGCCCCTCCGACAGTACGGCGCTCCCTCAGTACCGCCCCTCCGACAGTGCGGCGCTCCCTCAGTACTGCCCCTCCGACAGTGCGGCACTCCCTCAGTACTGCCCCTCCGACAGTGCGGCACTCCCTCAGTACTGCCCCTCCGACAGTACGGCACTCCCTCAGTACTGCCCCTCCGACAGCGCAGTACGGTGCTCCCTCAGTACTGCCCCTCCGACAGTGCGGCACTCCCTCAGTACCGCCCCTCCGACAGCGCAGTGCGGTGCTCCCTCAGTACTGCCCCTCCGACAGCGCAGTGCCCACCAGATTGTGCTGCCCCGGTGTGTGAGTGTAAACGGGGAGAGGATGGTGAGAGGGTTAATCCCCCTCCGATAGGGAACGGAGACCCGTGCCACATCCCACACAGGTACGGAGAAAGGCAAACTCCCTGGCTTGAAATGACTGCAAGAAACCTTGGTCGCAAACCTCATCAAAAGCCGAATCACTTCTGAGCTTTTCAGTTCCTGTTGAAGGAGATATTGTTGAGAGATTTTGTTCTCAGGGTCGGGCTGTGACCCCACTGCTTCTGACACGCCGGGAGAGCTGATGGAACACGATGAGTCATTTGCAGGCCTGTCTCCCTTTGCCAGTCTTCCAACAGTCTCCAATGGTCAAGCCTCACATTCAGGCCCATCGTGTCCGCCTGGCGCGGGCCGACCGAGAGCCATCCCGGCCTAATCCCACTTTCCCTGCTCTCGCTCCCTCGCCCTGTAGCATACGGCACTTCAAGGTGCACTGCCTGCTGTGGTGAGGGTTTCTGCCTCTCCCGCCCTTTCAGGCCGTGAGTTCCGTCCCAGACCCTGCCCCAGACCCCCACCCCCCCCCCTCTGGGTGAAGACATTTCCCTCAAATCCCCTCCAAACCTCCCCCCAATTACTGTCAATCCACGCCCCCTGGTTGGTGACTACTCTGCCAAGGGAAACAGGTCCGTCCTATCCACTCTATCCAGGCCCCTCATCATTTTATACACCTCAATCAGGTCTCCCCTCAGCCTCCTCTGTTCCAAAGCAAACAACCCCAGCCTCTCCAATCTTTCCTCATCGCTAAAATTCTCCAGTTCCAGCAACTGTTTGTATGTGTGTTATGTCGGAAAGTGTTACAGTGAGGGGTGTGGGGTATATCAGTGTGTGACAGTGAGGGGTGTGGGGTATATCAGTGTTACAGTGAGGGGTGTGGGGTATATAAGAGTGTTACAGTGAGGGGTGTAGGGTATATCAGTGTTACAATAAGGGGTGTGGGATATATCAGTGTTACAGTGAGGGGTGTGGAGTATATCAGTGTTACAGTGAGGTGTGTGGGGTATATCGGTGTTACAGTGATGGGTGTGGGGTATATCAGTGTTACAGTGAGGCGTGTGGGGTATATCAGTGTTACAGTGAGGGGTATGGGGTATATCAGTGTTACAGTGAGGGGTGTGGGGTATATCAGTGTGTTACAGTGATGGGTGTGGGGTATATCAGTGTTACAGTGAGGTGTGTGGGGTATATCAGTGTTACAGTGAGGTGTGGGGTATATCAGTGTTACAGTGAGGGGTGTGGGGTATATCAGTGTTACAGTGAGGGGCGCGGGGTTTATCAGTGTTACAGTGAGGGGTGCGGGGTATATCAGTGTTATATTGAGGGGTGTGGGGTATATCAGTGTGTTACATTGAGGGTTGTGGGGTCTATCAGTGTTACATTGAGGGGTGTGGGGTATATCAGTGTTACAGCGAGGTGTGTGGGGTATATCAGTGTTACAGTGAGGGGTGTGGAGTATATCAGTGTTACATTTATGGGTGTGGGGTATATCAGTGTTACAGTGAGGGGTGTGGGGTATTTCAGTGTGTTACAGTGAGGGGTGTGGGGTATATCAGTGTGTTACAGTGATGGGTGTGGGGTATATCAGTGTTACAGTGAGGTGTGGGGTATATCAGTGTTACAGTGAGGGGTGTGGGGTATATCAGTGTTACAGTGAGGGGCGCGGGGTTTATCAGTGTTACAGTGAGGGGTGCGGGGTATATCAGTGTTATATTGAGGGGTGTGGGGTATATCAGTGTGTTACATTGAGGGTTGTGGGGTCTATCAGTGTTACATTGAGGGGTGTGGGGTATATCAGTGTTACAGCGAGGTGTGTGGGGTATATCAGTGTTACAGTGAGGGGTGTGGAGTATATCAGTGTTACATTTATGGGTGTGGGGTATATCAGTGTTACAGTGAGGGGTGTGGGGTATTTCAGTGTGTTACAGTGAGGGGTGTGGGGTATATCAGTGTGTTACAGTGATGGGTGTGGGGTATATCAGTGTTACAGTGAGGTGTGTGGGGTATATCCGTGTTACAGTGAGAGGTGTGGGGTCTATCAGTGTTACAGTGAGAGGTGTGGGGTATATCAGTGTTACAGTGTGAGGTGTGCGGTATATCAGTGTTACAGTGAGGGGTGTGGGGTATATCAGTGTTACAGTGAGAGGTGTGGGGTCTATCAGTGTTACAGTGAGGGGTGTGGGGTATATCAGTGTTACAGTGAGGGGTGTGGGGTATATCAGTGTTACAGTGAGGCGTGTGGGGTATATCAGTGTTACAGTGAGGGGTGTGGGGTATATCAGTGTTACAGTGAGGGGTGTGGGGTATATCAGTGTTACAGTGAGGGGTGCGGGGTATATCAGTGTTACAGCGAGGGGTTTGGGGTATAAGGGGTGTGGGGTATATCTGTTTTACATTGAGTGGTGTGGGGTATATCAGTGTTACAGTAAGGGGCGTGGTGTATATCAGTGTTACAGTGAGGGGTGTGGGGTATATCAGTGTTACAACGAGGGTTGTGGGGTATATCAGTGTTACAGTGAGGGGTGTGGGGTATATCAGTGTTACAGTGAGGGGTGTGGGGTATATCAGTGTTACAGTGAGGGGTGTGGGGTATATCAGTGTTACAGTGAGGGGTGTGGGGTATATCAGAGTTACAGTGAGGGGTGTGGGGTATATGAGTGTTACAGTGAGGGGTGTGGGATATATCAGTGTTACAGTGAGGGGTGTGGGGTATATCAGTGTTACAGTGAGGGGTGTGGGGTATATCAGTGTTACAGCGAGGGTTGTGGGGTATATCAGTGTTACAGTGAGGGGTGTGGGGTATATCAGTGTTACAGTGAGGGGTGTGGGGTATATCAGTGTTACAGTGAGGGGTGTGGGGTATATGAGTGTTACAGTGAGGGGTGTGGGGTATATCAGTGTTACAGTGAGGGGTGTGGGGTATATCAGTGTTACAGTGAGGGGTGTGGGGTATATCAGTGTTACAGTGAGGGGTGTGGGGTATATCAGTGTTACAGTGAGGGGTGTGGGGTATATCAGTGTTGCAGTGAGGGGTGTGGGGTATATCAGTGTTACAGTGAGGGGTGTGGTGTATATCAGTGTTACAGTGAGGGGTGTGGGGTATATCAGTGTTACAGTGAGGGGTGTGGGATATATCAGTGTTACAGTGAGGGGTGTGGGGTATATCAGTGTAACAGTGAGGGGTGTGGGGTATATCAGTGTTACAGTGAGGGGTCTGGGGTATATCAGTGTTACAGTGAGGGGTGTGGGATATATCAGTGTTACAGTGAGGGGTGTGGGATATATCAGTGTTACAGTGAGGGGTGTGGGGTATATCAGTGTTACAGTGAGGGGTGTGGGGTATATCAGTGTTACAGTGAGGGATGTGGGGTATATCAGTGTTACAGTGAGGGGTGTGGGGTATATCAGTGTTACAGTGAGGCGTGTGGGGTATATCAGTGTTACAGTGAGGGGTGTGGGGTATATCAGTGTTACAGTGAGGGGTGTGGGGTATATCAGTGTTACAGTGAGGGGTGTGGGGTATATCAGTGTTACAGTGAGGGGTGTGGGGTATATCAGTGTTACAGTGACGGGTGTGGGGTATATCAGTGTTACAGTGAGGGGTGTGGAGTATATCAGTGTTACAGTGAGGGGTGTGGGGTATATCAGTGTTACAGTGAGGGGTGTGGGGTATATGAGTGTTACAGTGAGGGGTGTGGGGTATATCAGTGTTACAGTGAGGGGTGTGGGGTATATCAGTGTTACAGTGAGGGGTGTGGGGTATATCAGTGTTACAGTGAGGGGTGTGGGGTATATCAGTGTTACAGTGAGGGGTGTGGGGTATATCAGTGTTGCAGTGAGGGGTGTGGGGTATATCAGTGTTACAGTGAGGGGTGTGGTGTATATCAGTGTTACAGTGAGGGGTGTGGGGTATATCAGTGTTACAGTGAGGGGTGTGGGATATATCAGTGTTACAGTGAGGGGTGTGGGGTATATCAGTGTAACAGTGAGGGGTGTGGGGTATATCAGTGTTACAGTGAGGGGTCTGGGGTATATCAGTGTTACAGTGAGGGGTGTGGGATATATCAGTGTTACAGTGAGGGGTGTGGGATATATCAGTGTTACAGTGAGGGGTGTGGGGTATATCAGTGTTACAGTGAGGGGTGTGGGGTATATCAGTGTTACAGTGAGGGATGTGGGGTATATCAGTGTTACAGTGAGGGGTGTGGGGTATATCAGTGTTACAGTGAGGCGTGTGGGGTATATCAGTGTTACAGTGAGGGGTGTGGGGTATATCAGTGTTACAGTGAGGGGTGTGGGGTATATCAGTGTTACAGTGAGGGGTGTGGGGTATATCAGTGTTACAGTGAGGGGTGTGGGGTATATCAGTGTTACAGTGACGGGTGTGGGGTATATCAGTGTTACAGTGAGGGGTGTGGAGTATATCAGTGTTACAGTGAGGGGTGTGGGGTATATCAGTGTTACAGTGAGGGGTGTGGGGTATATGAGTGTTACAGTGAGGGGTGTGGGGTATATCAGTGTTACAGTGAGGGGTGTGGGGTATATCAGTATTACAGTGAGGGGTGTGGGGTATATCAGTGTTACAGTGAGGGGTGTGGGGTATATCAGTGTTACAGTGAGGGCTGTGGGGTATATCAGTGTTACAGTGAGGGGTGTGGGGTATATCAGTGTTACAGTGAGGGGTGAAGGATATATCAGTGTTACAGTGAGGGGTGTGGGGTATATCAGTGTTACAGTGAGGGGTGTGGTGTATATCAGTGTTACAGTGAGGGGTGTGGGGTATATCAGTGTTACAGTGAGGGGTGTGGAGTATATCAGTGTTACAGTGAGGGGTGTGGAGTATATCAGTGTTACAGTGAGGGGTGTGCGGTATATCAGTGTTACAGTGAGGGGTGTGGGGTATATCAGTGTTACCGTGAGGGGTGTGGGGTATATCAGTGTTACAGTGAGGGGTGTGGGATATATCAGTGTTACAGTGAGGGGTGTGGGGTATATCAGTGTTACAGTGAGGGGTGTGGAGTATATCAGTGTTACAGTGAGGGGTGTGGGGTATATCAGTGTTACAGTGAGGGGTGTGGGGTATATCAGTGTTACAGTGAGGGGTGTGGGGTATATCAGTGTTACAGTGAGGGGTGTGGGGTATATCAGTGTTACAGTGAGGGGTGTGGGATATATCAGTGTTACAGTGAGGGGTGTGGGGTATATCAGTGTTACAGTGAGGGGTGTGGAGTATATCAGTGTTACAGTGAGGGGTGTGGAGTATATCAGTGTTACAGTGAGGGGTGTGGGGTATATCAGTGTTACAGTGAGGGGTGTGGGGTATATCAGTGTTACAGTGAGGAGTGTGGGTTATATCAGTGTTACAGTGAGGGGTGTGGGGTATATCAGTGTTACAGTGAGGGGTGTGGGGTATCTCAATGTTACAGTGAGGGGTGTGGGGTATATCAGTGTTACAGTGAGTGGTGTGGGATATATCAGTGTTACAGTGAGGGGTGTGGGGTATATCAGTGTTACAGTGAGGGGTGCGGGGTATATCAGTGTTACAGCGAGGGGTTTGGGGTATAAGGGGTGTGGGGTATATCTGTTTTACAGTGAGTGGTGTGGGGTATATCAGTGTTACAGTGAGGGGCGTGGTGTATATCAGTGTTACAGTGAGGAGTGTGGGGTATATCAGTGTTACAGTGAGGGGTGTGGGGTATATCAGTATTACAGTGAGGAGTGTGGGGTATATCAGTGTTACAGTGAGGGGTGTGGGGTATATCAGTGTTACAGCGAGGGTTGTGGGGTATATCAGTGTTACAGTGAGGGGTGTGGGGTATATGAGTGTTACAGTGAGGGGTGTGGGGTATATCAGTGTTAAAGTGAGGGGTGTGGAGTATATCAGTGTTACAGTGAGGGGTGTGGGGTATATCAGTGTTACAGTGAGGGGTGTGGGGTATATCAGTGTTACAGTGAGGTGTGTGGGGTATATCAGTGTTACAGTGAGGGGTGTGGAGTATATCAGTGTTACAGTGAGGGGTGTGGGGTATATGAGTGTTACAGTGAGGGGTGTGGGGTATATCAGTGTTACAGTGAGGGGTGTGGGGTATATCAGTATTACAGTGAGGGGTGTGGGGTATATCAGTGTTACAGTGAGGGGTGTGGGGTATATCAGTGTTACAGTGAGGGGTTTGGGGTATATCAGTGTTACAGTGAGGGGTGTGGAGTATATCAGTGTTACAGTGAGGGGTGTGGAGTATATCAGTGTTACAGTGAGGGGTGTGGGGTATATCAGTGTTACAGTGAGGGGTGTGGGGTATATCAGTGTTACCGTGAGGGGTGTGGGGTATATCAGTGTTACAGTGAGGGGTGTGGGATATATCAGTGTTACAGTGAGGGGTGTGGGGTATATCAGTGTTACAGTGAGGGGTGTGGAGTACATCAGTGTTACAGTGAGGGGTGTGGGGTCTATCAGTGTTCCAGGAGGGGTGTGGGGTATATCAGTGTTACAGTGAGGGGTGTGGGGTATATCAGTGTTACAGTGAGGGGTGTGGGGTATATCAGTGTTACAGTGAGTGGTGTGGAGTATATCAGTGTTACAGTGAGGGGTGTGGGATATATCAGTGTTACAGTGAGGGGTGTGGGGTATATCAGTGTTACAGTGAGGGGTGTGGGATATATCAGTGTTACAGTGAGGGGTGTGGAGTATATCAGTGTTACAGTGAGGGGTGTGGGGTATATCAGTGTTACAGTGAGGGGTGTGGAGTATATCAGTGTTACAGTGAGGGGTGTGGGGTATATCAGTGTTACAGTGAGGGGTGTGGGGTATATCAGTGTTACAGTGAGGGGTGTGGGGTATATCAGTGTTACAGTGACGGGTGTGGGGTATATCAGTGTTACAGTGAGGGGTGTGGAGTATATCAGTGTTACAGTGAGGGGTGTGGGGTATATCAGTGTTACAGTGAGGGGTGTGGGGTATATCAGTGTTACAGTGAGGGGTGTGGAGTATATCAGTGTTACAGTGAGGGGTGTGGGGTATATCAGTGTTACAGTGACGCGTGTGGAGTATATCAGTGTTACAGTGAGGGGTGTGGGGTATATCAGTGTTACAGTGAGGGGTGTGGGGTATATCAGTGTTACAGTGAGGGGTGTGGGGTATATCAGTGTTACAGTGAGGGGTCTGGGGTATATCAGTGTTAGTGAGGGGTGTGGGGTATATCAGTGTTACAGTGAGGGGTGTTGGGTATATCAGTATTACAGTGAGGGGTGTGGGGTATATCAGTATTACAGTGAGGGGTGTGGGGTATATCAGTGTTACAGTGAGGAGTGTGGGTTATATCAGTGTTACAGTGAGGGGTGTGGGGTATATCAGTGTTACAGTGAGGGGTGTGGGGTATATCAGTGTGACAGTGAGGTGTGTGGGGTATATCAGTGTTACAGTGAGGGGTGTGGGGTATATCAGTGTTACAGTGAGGGGTGTGGGGTATATCAGTGTTACAGTGAGGGGTGTGGGGTATATCAGTGTTACAGTGAGGGGTGTGGGGTATATCAGTGTTACAGTGAGGGGTGTGGGGTATATCAGTGTTACAGTGAGGGGTGTGGGGTATATCAGTGTTACAGTGAGGGGTGTGGGGTATATCAGTGTTACAGTGAGGGGTGTGGGGTATATCAGTGTTACAGTGAGGGGTGTGGGGTATATCAGTGTTACAGTGAGGGGTGTGGGGTATATCGGTGTTACAGTGAGGGGTGTGGGGTATATCAGTGTTACAGTGAGGGGTGTGGGGTATATCAGTGTTACAGTGAGGGGTGTGGGGTATATCAGTGTGACAGTGAGGGGTGTGGGGTATATCGGTGTTACAGTGAGGGGTGTGGGGTATATCGGTGTTACAGTGAGGGGTGTGGAGTATATCAGTGTTACAGTGAGGGGTGTGGGGTATATCAGTGTTACAGTGAAGGGTGTGGGGTATATCAGTGTTACAGTGAGGGTTGTGGGGTATATCAGTGTTACAGTGAGGGGTGTGGGGTATATCAGTGTTACAGTGAGGGGTGTGGGGTATATCAGTGTTACAGTGAGGGGTGTGGGGTATATCAGTGTTACAGTGAGGGGTGTGGGGTATATCAGTGTTACAGTGAGGGCTGTGGGGTATATCAGTGTTACAGTGAGGGGTGTGGAGTATATCAGTGTTACAATGAGGGGTGTGGGGTATATCAGTGTTACAGTGAGGGGTGTGGGGTATATCAGTGTTACAGTGAGGGGTGTGGGGTATATCAGTGTTACAGTGAGGGGTATGGGGTATATCAGTGTTAGTGAGGGGTGTGGGGTATATCAGTGTTACAGTGAGGGGTGTGGGGTATATCAGTATTACAGTGAGGGGTGTGGGGTATATCAGTATTACAGTGAGGGGTGTGGGGTATATCAGTGTTACAGTGAGGAGTGTGGGTTATATCAGTGTTACAGTGAGGGGTGTGGGGTATATCAGTGTTACAGTGAGGGGTGTGGGGTATATCAGTGTTACAGTGAGGTGTGTGGGGTATATCAGTGTTGCAGTGAGGGGTGTGGGGTATATCAGTGTTACAGTGAGGGGTGTGGGGTATATCAGTGTTACAGTGAGGGGTGTGGGGTATATCAGTGTTACAGTGAGGGGTGTGGGGTATATCGGTGTTACAGTGAGGGGTGTGGGGTATATCGGTGTTACAGTGAGGGGTGTGGGGTATATCGGTGTTACAGTGAGGGGTGTGGGGTATATCAGTGTTACAGTGAGGGGTGTGGGGTATATCAGTGTTACAGTGAGGGGTGTGGAGTATATCAGTGTTACATTGAGGGGTGTGGGGTATATCAGTGTTACAGTGAGGGATGTGGGGTATATCAGTGTTACAGTGAGGGGTGTGGGGTATATCAGTGTTACAGTGAGGGGTGTGGGGTATATCAGTGTTACAGTGAGGGGTGTGGGGTATATCAGTGTTACAGTGAGGGGTGTGGGGTATATCGGTGTTACAGTGAGGGGTGTGGGGTATATCAGTGTTACAGTGAGGGGTGTGGGGTATATCAGTGTTACAGTGAGGGGTGTGGGGTATATCAGTGTGACAGTGAGGGGTGTGGGGTATATCGGTGTTACAGTGAGGGGTGTGGGGTATATCGGTGTTACAGTGAGGGGTGTGGAGTATATCAGTGTTACAGTGAGGGGTGTGGGGTATATCAGTGTTACAGTGAAGGGTGTGGGGTATATCAGTGTTACAGTGAGGGTTGTGGGGTATATCAGTGTTACAGTGAGGGGTGTGGGGTATATCAGTGTTACAGTGAGGGGTGTGGGGTATATCAGTGTTACAGTGAGGGGTGTGGGGTATATCAGTGTTACAGTGAGGGGTGTGGGGTATATCAGTGTTACAGTGAGGGGTGTGGAGTATATCAGTGTTACAGTGAGGGGTGTGGGGTATATCAGTGTTACAGTGAGGGGTGTGGAGTATATCAGTGTTACAATGAGGGGTGTGGGGTATATCAGTGTTACAGTGAGGGGTGTGGGGTATATCAGTGTTACAGTGAGGGGTGTGGGGTATATCAGTGTTACAGTGAGGGGTATGGGGTATATCAGTGTTAGTGAGGGGTGTGGGGTATATCAGTGTTACAGTGAGGGGTGTGGGGTATATCAGTATTACAGTGAGGGGTGTGGGGTATATCAGTATTACAGTGAGGGGTGTGGGGTATATCAGTGTTACAGTGAGGGGTGTGGGGTATATCAGTGTTACAGTGAGGGGTGTGGGGTATATCAGTGTTACAGTGAGGGGTGTGGGGTAAATCGGTGTTACAGTGAGGGGTGTGGGGTATATCGGTGTTACAGTGAGGGGTGTGGGGTATATCGGTGTTACAGTGAGGGGTGTGGGATATATCATTGTTACAGTGAGGGGTGTGGGGTATATCAGTGTTACAGTGAGGGGTGTGGGGTATATCAGTGTTACAGTGAGGGGTGTGGGGTATATCAGTGTTACAGTGAGGAGTGTGGGGTATATCAGTGTTACAGTGAGGGGTGTGGGGTATATCAGTGTTACAGTGATGGGTGTGGGGTATATCAGTGTTACAGTGAGGGGTGTGGGGTATCAGAAAGAAACAATGAGCGTTCTGTCACAGAGGGGGACTGATTGGAATCTGATAGTTTTAGACTCCAATCCCTTTTGCTTTTAATAATCTTCTTCACTTTACGCTCCGATGCATTTGCTGGTAATTAACAGCGAGCAGATTTAATTAACGTTGCTTTGTGCACCGATGAAATGAATATTCATTAAAATCTGCCTGACAGAAAGTGTCCCCCGATCCTACCCCTTCAGCACAGCTCGGAGAACCGCTGGCCCGCCCACACACACTGAATTGTCTCCCAGTGCTCCCCTCAATCCTTCCTCGCTCATTAGGACAGGATCACTGCCGGTATCGCAAGTAATTCAGTAAATCAAAGATCCCACGTGTGTGGCGAACCCGGGGGAGAGAGAGAGAGAGAGATACAGCCTGAGAATTTACATTAGTAGTCAGCTCACTCTCTCGCTCTCTGACTCTCGCTCTCTGTCTCTCGCTCTCTGTCTCTCGCTCTCTGTCTCTGTCTCTGGCTCTCTGACTCTCGCTCTCTGTCTCTCGCTCTCTGTCTCTCGCTCTCTGTCTCTCTGTCTCTGTCTCTCTGTCTCTCGCTCTCTGTCTCTCTGTCTCTCGCTCTCTGTCTCTCGCTCTCGCTCTCTGTCTCTCGCTCTCTGTCTCTGTCTCTGGCTCTCTGACTCTCGCTCTCTGTCTCTCGCTCTCTGACTCTCGCTCTCTGTCTCTCGCTCTCTGTCTCTCGCTCTCTGCCTCTCGCTCTCTGTCTCTCGCTCTCTGTCTCTCGCTCTCTGTCTCTCTCTCTCTGTCTCTCGCTCTCTGTCTCTCGCTCTCTGTGTCTCGCTCTCTGTCTCTCGCTCTCTGTCTCTCGCTCTCTGTCTCTCTCTCTGTCTCTCGCTCTCTGTCTCTCACTCTCTGTCTCTCGCTCCCTGTCTCTGTCTCTCGCTCTCTGTCTCTCGCTCTCTGACTCTCGCTCTCTGACTCTCGCTCTCTGTCTCTCTCTCTGTCTCTCGCTCTCTGTCTCTCTCTCTGTCTCTCGCTCTCTGTCTCTCGCTCTCTCTGTCGCTCTCTGACTCTCGCTCTCTGTCTCTCGCTCTCTGTCTCTCGCTCTCTCTCTCTCGCTCTCTGTCTCTGTCTCTCTGTCTCTCGCTCTCTGACTCTCGCTCTCTGACTCTCGCTCTCTGTCTCTCGCTCTCTGTCTCTCTGACTCTCGCTCTCTGTCTCTCGCTCTCTGTCTCTCGCTCTCTGTCTCTCTGTCTCTCGCTCTCTGTCTCTCGCTCTCTGTCTCTCTGTCTCTCGCTCTCTGTCTCTCTGACTCTCGCTCTCTGTCTCTCGCTCTCTGTCTCTCTGTCTCTCGCTCTCTGTCTCTCTGACTCTCGCTCTCTGTCTCTCGCTCTCTGTCTCTCTGTCTCTCGCTCTCTGTCTCTCTGTCTCTCGCTCTCTGTCTCTCTGACTCTCGCTCTCTGTCTCTCGCTCTCTGTCTCTCTGTCTCTCGCTCTCTGTCTCTCTGTCTCTCGCTCTCTGTCTCTCTGACTCTCGCTCTCTGTCTCTTGCTCTCTGTCTCTCTGACTCTCGCTCTCTGTCTCTCGCTCTCTGTCTCTCGCTCTCTGTCTCTCGCTCTCTGTCTCTCGCTCTCTGACTCTCGCTCTCTGTCTCTCTGTCTCTCGCTCTCTGCCTCTCGCTCTCTGTCTCTCTGTCTCTCGCTCTCTGTCTCTCTCTCTCTGACTCTCGCTCTCTGCGTCTCGCTCTCTGCCTCTCGCTCTCTGTCTCTCTGTCTCTCGCTCTCTGTCTCTCTCTCTCTGACTCTCGCTCTCTGCCTCTCGCTCTCTGACTCTCTGACTCTCGCTCTCTGCCTCTCGCTCTCTGTCTCTCTGTCTCTCGCTCTCTGTCTCTCTCTCTCTGTCTCTTGCTCTCTGACTCTCGCTCTCTGTCTCTCGCTCTCTGACTCTCGCTCTCTGTCTCTCGCTCTCTGCCTCTCTCTCTCTGACTCTCGCTCTCTGCCTCTCGCTCTCTGACTCTCTGTCTCTCGCTCTCTGCCTCTCGCTCTCTGACTCTCTGTCTCTCGCTCTCTGCCTCTCGCTCTCTGACTCTCTGTCTCTCGCTCTCTGTCTCTCGCTCTCTGTCTCTCGCTCTCTGTCTCTCTCTCTCTGTCTCTCGCTCTCTGTCTCTCGCTCTCTGCATCTCGCTCTCTGTCTCTCGCTCTCTGACTCTCGCTCTCTGTCTCTCGCTCTCTGTCTCTCGCTCTCTGTCTCTCTCTCTCGCTCTCTGTCTCTCGCTCTCTGTCTCTCGCTCTCTGACTCTCGCTCTCTGTCTCTCACTCTCTGTCTCTCGCTCTCTGACTGTCGCTCTCTGTCTCTCGCTCTCTGTCTCTCTGTCTCTCGCTCTCTGTCTCTCTGACTCTCGCTCTCTGTCTCTCGCTCTCTGTCTCTCGAACTCTCGCTCTCTGTCTCTCGCTCTCTGTCTCTCTGACTCTCGCTCTCTGTCTCTCGCTCTCTGTCTCTCTGTCTCTCTGACTCTCGCTCTCTGTCTCTCGCTCTCTGTCTCTCTGACTCTCGCTCTCTGTCTCTCGCTCTCTGTCTCTCTGACTCTCGCTCTCTGTCTCTCCCTCTCTCTGTCTCTCTCTCTCTGACTCTCGCTCTCTGTCTCTCGCTCTCTGACTCTCTCTCTGTCTCTCGCTCTCTGTCTCTCTGACTCTCGCTCTCTGTCTCTCTCTCTCTCTGTCTCTCTCTCTCTGACTCTCGCTCTCTGTCTCTCGCTCTCTGACTCTCGCTCTCTGTCTCTCGCTCTCTGTCTCTCGCTCTCTGTCTCTCGCTCTCTGACTCTCGCTCTCTGTCTCGCTCTCTGTCTCTCGCTCTCTGTCTCTCGCTCTCTGACTCTCGCTCTCTGTCTCTCGCTCTCTGTCTCTCGCTCTCTGACTCTCACTCTCTGTCTCGCTCTCTGTCTCTCGCTCTCTGTCTCTCGCTCTCTGACTCTCGCTCTCTGTCTCTCGCTCTCTGTCTCTCGCTCTCTGTCTCTCTGTCTCTCGCTCTCTGTCTCTCGCTCTCTGTCTCTCTGACTCTCGCTCTCTGTCTCTCTCTCTCTCTGTCTCTCTCTCTCTGACTCTCGCTCTCTGTCTCTCGCTCTCTGACTCTCGCTCTCTGTCTCTCGCTCTCTGTCTCTCGCTCTCTGTCTCTCTGTCTCTCGCTCTCTGTCTCTCGCTCTCTGTCTCTCGCTCTCTGTCTCTCGCTCTCTGTCTCTCGCTCTCTGACTCTCGCTCTCTGTCTCTCGCTCTCTGACTCTCGCTCTCTGTCTCTCTGTCTCTCGCTCTCTGTCTCTCGCTCTCTGTCTCTCTGACTCTCGCTCTCTGTCTCTCGCTCTCTGTCTCTCTGACTCTCGCTCTCTGTCTCTCGCTCTGTCTCTCTGACTCTCGCTCTCTGTCTCTCTGTCTCTCGCTCTCTGACTCTCGCTCTCTGTCTCTCGCTCTCTGTCTCTCGCTCTCTGTCTCTCGCTCTCTGTCTCTGTATCTCTGTCTCTCGCTCTCTGACTCTCGCTCTCTGTCTCTCGCTCTCTGTCTCTCGCTCTCTGACTCTCGCTCTCTGTCTCTCGCTCTATGTCTCTCGCTCTCTGTCTCTCGCTCTCTGTCTCTCGCTCTCTGACTCTCGCTCTCTGTCTCTCGCTCTCTGTCTCTCGCTCTCTGTCTCTCGCTCTCTGACTCTCGCTCTCTGTCTCTCGCTCTCTGTCTCTCGCTCTCTGTCTCTCGCTCTCTGTCTCTCGCTCTCTGTCTCTCGCTCTCTGTCTCTCGCTCTCTGACTCTCGCTCTCTGTCTCTCGCTCTCTGTCTCTCGCTCTCTGTCTCTCGCTCTCTGTCTCTCGCTCTCTGACTCTCGCTCTCTGTCTCTCGCTCTCTGTCTCTCGCTCTCTGTCTCTCGCTCTCTGTCTCTCGCTCTCTGTCTCTCGCTCTCTGACTCTCGCTCTCTGTCTCTCGCTCTCTGTCTCTCGCTCTCTGTCTCTTGCTCTCTGTCTCTCGCTCTCTGACTCTCGCTCTCTGTCTCTCGCTCTCTGACTCTCGCTCTCTGTCTCTCGCTCTCTGACTCTCGCTCTCTGTCTCTCGCTCTCTGTCTCTCGCTCTCTGTCTCTCGCTCTCTGTCTCTCGCTCTCTGTCTCTCGCTCTCTGACTCTCGCTCTCTGTCTCTCGCTCTCTGTCTCTCGCTCTCTGTCTCTCGCTCTCTGACTCTCGCTCTCTGTCTCTCGCTCTCTGACTCTCGCTCTCTGTCTCTCGCTCTCTGACTCTCGCTCTCTGTCTCTCGCTCTCTGTCTCTCGATCTCTGTCTCTCGCTCTCTGTCTCTCGCTCTCTGACTCTCGCTCTCTGTCTCTCGCTCTCTGACTCTCGCTCTCTGTCTCTCGCTCTCTGTCTCTCGCTCTCTGTCTCTTGCTCTCTGTCTCTCGCTCTCTGACTCTCGCTCTCTGTCTCTCGCTCTCTGACTCTCGCTCTCTGTCTCTCGCTCTCTGACTCTCGCTCTCTGTCTCTCGCTCTCTGTCTCTCGATCTCTGTCTCTCGCTCTCTGTCTCTCGCTCTCTGACTCTCGATCTCTGTCTCTCGCTCTCTGTCTCTCGCTCTCTGTCTCTCGCTCTCTGTCTCTCGCTCTCTGACTCTCGCTCTCTGACTCTCGCTCTCTGTCTCTCGCTCTCTGACTCTCGCTCTCTGACTCTCGCTCTCTGTCTCTCGCTCTCTGTCTCTCTCTCTGTCTCTCGCTCTCTGTCTCTCGCTCTCTGTCTCTCGCTCTCTGTCTCTCGCTCTCTGACTCTCGCTCTCTGACTCTCGCTCTCTGTCTCTCGCTCTCTGACTCTCGCTCTCTGTCTCTCGCTCTCTGTCTCTCGCTCTCTGACTCTCGCTCTCTGACTCTCGCTCTCTGACTCTCGCTCTCTGTCTCTCGCTCTCTGTCTCTCTCTCTGACTCTCGCTCTCTGTCTCTCGCTCTCTGTCTCTCGCTCTCTGACTCTCGCTCTCTGACTCTCGCTCTCTGTCTCTCGCTCTCTGTCTCTCGCTCTCTGTCTCTTGCTCTCTGTCTCTCGCTCTCTGTCTCTCGCTCTCTGTCTCTCTCTCTCTGACTCTCGCTCTCTGTCTCTCGCTCTCTGTCTCTCGCTCTCTGTCTCTCGCTCTCTCTCTCTCTGTCTCTCGCTCTCTGACTCTCGCTCTCTCTCTCTCTGTCTCTCGCTCTCGCTCTCTGTCTCTCGCTCTCTGTCTCTCTCTCTCTGACTCTCGCTCTCTGTCTCTCGCTCTCTGTCTCTCGCTCTCTGACTCTCGCTCTCTCTCTCTCGCTCTCTGTCTCTCTGTCTCTGTCTCTCTGTCTCTCGCTCTCTGTCTCTCGCTCTCTGTCTCTCGCTCTCTGTCTCTCTCTCTGACTCTCGCTCTCTGTCTCTCTCTCTGACTCTCGCTCTCTGTCTCTCGCTCTCTGTCTCTCTCTCTGACTCTCGCTCTCTGTCTCTCGCTCTCTGTCTCTCTCTCTGACTCTCGCTCTCTGTCTCTCGCTCTCTGTCTCTCGCTCTCTGACTCTCGCTCTCTGTCTCTCGCTCTCTGACTCTCGCTCTCTGTCTCTCGCTCTCTGACTCTCGCTCTCTGTCTCTCGCTCTCTGTCTCTCGATCTCTGTCTCTCGCTCTCTGTCTCTCGCTCTCTGACTCTCGCTCTCTGACTCTCGCTCTCTGTCTCTCGCTCTCTGTCTCTCTCTCTGTCTCTCGCTCTCTGTCTCTCGCTCTCTGTCTCTCGCTCTCTGTCTCTCGCTCTCTGACTCTCGCTCTCTGACTCTCGCTCTCTGTCTCTCGCTCTCTGACTCTCGCTCTCTGTCTCTCGCTCTCTGTCTCTCGCTCTCTGACTCTCGCTCTCTGACTCTCGCTCTCTGACTCTCGCTCTCTGTCTCTCGCTCTCTGTCTCTCTCTCTGACTCTCGCTCTCTGTCTCTCGCTCTCTGTCTCTCGCTCTCTGACTCTCGCTCTCTGACTCTCGCTCTCTGTCTCTCGCTCTCTGTCTCTCGCTCTCTGTCTCTTGCTCTCTGTCTCTCGCTCTCTGTCTCTCGCTCTCTGTCTCTCTCTCTCTGACTCTCGCTCTCTGTCTCTCGCTCTCTGTCTCTCGCTCTCTGTCTCTCGCTCTCTCTCTCTCTGTCTCTCGCTCTCTGACTCTCGCTCTCTCTCTCTCTGTCTCTCGCTCTCGCTCTCTGACTCTCGCTCTCTGTCTCGCTCTCTGTCTCTCGCTCTCTGTCTCTCGCTCTCTGACTCTCGCTCTCTGTCTCTCGCTCTCTGTCTCTCGCTCTCTGTCTCTCGCTCTCTGTCTCTCGCTCTCTGTCTCTCGCTCTCTGACTCTCGCTCTCTGTCTCTCGCTCTCTGTCTCTCTCTCTCTGTCTCTCGCTCTCTGTCTCTCGCTCTCTGACTCTCGCTCTCTGTCTCTCGCTCTCTGACTCTCGCTCTCTGACTCTCGCTCTCTGTCTCTCGCTCTCTGTCTCTCGCTCTCTGTCTCTCGCTCTCTGACTCTCGCTCTCTGTCTCTCGCTCTCTGTCTCTCGCTCTCTGTCTCTCGCTCTCTGTCTCTCTCTCTCTGTCTCTCTCTCTCTGTCTCTTGCTCTCTGTCTCTCGCTCTCTGTCTCTCGCTCTCTGTCTCTCTCTCTCTGTCTCTCGCTCTCTGTCTCTCGCTCTCTGTCTCTCGCTCTCTGTCTCTCGCTCTCTGTCTCTCTGTCTCTCTGACTCTCGCTCTCTGTCTCTCGCTCTCTGTCTCTCGCTCTCTGTCTCTCGCTCTCTGTCTCTCGCTCTCTGTCTCTCGCTCTCTGTCTCTCGCTCTCTGACTCTCGCTCTCTGACTCTCGCTCTGTCTCTCGCTCTCTGTCTCTCGCTCTCTGTCTCTCGCTCTCTGTCTCTCGCTCTCTGACTCTCTGACTCTCTGTCTCTCGCTCTCTGTCTCTCGCTCTCTGTCTCTCGCTCTCTGACTCTCGCTCTCTGTCTCTCGCTCTCTGTCTCTCGCTCTCTGTCTCTCGCTCTCTGTCTCTCGCTCTCTGTCTCTCGCTCTCTGTCTCTCTGTCTCTCACTCTCGCTCTCTGTCTCTCGCTCTCTGTCTCTCGCTCTCTGTCTCTCGCTCTCTGTCTCTCGCTCTCTGTCTCTCGCTCTCTGTCTCTCGCTCTCTGTCTCTCGCTCTCTGACTCTCGCTCTCTGTCTCTCGCTCTCTGTCTCTCGCTCTCTGTCTCTCGCTCTCTGTCTCTCGCTCTCTGTCTCTGACTCTCTGTCTCTCGCTCTCTGTCTCTCGCTCTCTGTCTCTCGCTCTCTGTCTCTCGCTCTCTGTCTCTCGCTCTCTGACTCTCGCTCTCTGACTCTCGCTCTCTGACTCTCGCTCTCTGTCTCTCGCTCTCTGTCTCTCTCTCTGTCTCTCGCTCTCTGTCTCTCGCTCTCTGACTCTCGCTCTCTGTCTCTCGCTCTCTGTCTCTCTGTCTCTCGCTCTCTGTCTCTCGCTCTCTGTCTCTCGCTCTCTGTCTCTCGCTCTCTGTCTCTCGCTCTCTGTCTCTCGCTCTCTGACTCTCGCTCTCTGTCTCTCGCTCTCTGTCTCTCGCTCTCTGTCTCTCGCTCTCTGACTCTCGCTCTCTGTCTCTCGCTCTCTGTCTCTCGCTCTCTGTCTCTCGCTCTCTGTCTCTCGCTCTCTGTCTCTCGCTCTCTGTCTCTCGCTCTCTGTCTCTCGCTCTCTGTCTCTCGCTCTCTGACTCTCGCTCTCTGTCTCTCGCTCTCTGTCTCTCTGTCTCTCGCTCTCTGTCTCTCGCTCTCTGTCTCTCGCTCTCTGTCTCTCGCTCTCTGTCTCTCTCTCTCTGTCTCTCGCTCTCTGTCTCTCGCTCTCTGTCTCTCTGACTCTCGCTCTCTGACTCTCGCTCTCTGTCTCTCGCTCTCTGTCTCTCGCTCTCTGTCTCTCGCTCTCTGTCTCTCGCTCTCTGTCTCTCGCTCTCTGTCTCTCGCTCTCTGACTCTCGCTCTCTGTCTCTCGCTCTCTGTCTCTCGCTCTCTGTCTCTCGCTCTCTCTCTCTCTCTCTCTGTCTCTCGCTCTCGCTCTCTGACTCTCGCTCTCTGTCTCTCGCTCTCTGTCTCTCTCTCTCTGTCTCTCTCTCTCTGACTCTCTGACTCTCTGTCTCTCGCTCTCTGTCTCTCGCTCTCTGTCTCTCGCTCTCTGTCTCTCTCTCTCTGTCTCTCTCTCTCTGACTCTCTGACTCTCTGTCTCTCGCTCTCTGTCTCTCGCTCTCTGTCTCTCTCTCTCTGTCTCTCTCTCTCTGACTCTCTGACTCTCTGTCTCTCGCTCTCTGTCTCTCGCTCTCTGTCTCTCGCTCTCTGTCTCTCGCTCTCTGTCTCTCGCTCTCTGTCTCTCTGTCTCTCGCTCTCTGTCTCTCGCTCTCTGTCTCTCGCTCTCTGACTCTCGCTCTCTGTCTCTCGCTCTCTGTCTCTCGCTCTCTGTCTCTCTGACTCTCGCTCTCTGACTCTCGCTCTCTGTCTCTCGCTCTCTGTCTCTCTCTGTCTCTCGCTCTCTGACTCTCGCTCTCTGTCTCTCGCTCTCGCTCTCTGTCTCTCGCTCTCTGACTCTCGCTCTCTGTCTCTCGCTCTCTGACTCTCGCTCTCTGTCTCTCGCTCTCTGTCTCTCGCTCTCTGTCTCTCGCTCTCTGACTCTCGCTCTCTGTCTCGCTCTCTGTCTCTCGCTCTCTGTCTCTCGCTCTCTGACTCTCGCTCTCTGTCTCTCGCTCTCTGTCTCTCGCTCTCTGACTCTCACTCTCTGTCTCGCTCTCTGTCTCTCGCTCTCTGTCTCTCGCTCTCTGACTCTCGCTCTCTGTCTCTCTGACTCTCGCTCTCTGTCTCTCGCTCTCTGTCTCTCGCTCTCTGTCTCTCTGTCTCTCGCTCTCTGTCTCTCGCTCTCTGTCTCTCTGTCTCTCGCTCTCTGTCTCTCTGACTCTCGCTCTCTGTCTCTCGCTCTCTGTCTCTCTGTCTCTCGCTCTCTGTCTCTCTGACTCTCGCTCTCTGTCTCTCGCTCTCTGTCTCTCTGTCTCTCGCTCTCTGTCTCTCTGTCTCTCGCTCTCTGTCTCTCTGACTCTCGCTCTCTGTCTCTCGCTCTCTGTCTCTCTGTCTCTCGCTCTCTGTCTGTCTCTCGCTCTCTGTCTCTCTGACTCTCGCTCTCTGTCTCTTGCTCTCTGTCTCTCTGACTCTCGCTCTCTGTCTCTCGCTCTCTGTCTCTCGCTCTCTGTCTCTCGCTCTCTGTCTCTCGCTCTCTGACTCTCGCTCTCTGTCTCTCTGTCTCTCGCTCTCTGCCTCTCGCTCTCTGTCTCTCTGTCTCTCGCCCTCTGTCTCTCTCTCTCTGACTCTCGCTCTCTGCGTCTCGCTCTCTGCCTCTCGCTCTCTGTCTCTCTGTCTCTCGCTCTCTGTCTCTCTCTCTCTGACTCTCGCTCTCTGCCTCTCGCTCTCTGACTCTCTGTCTCTCGCTCTCTGTCTCTCGCTCTCTGTCTCTCGCTCTCTGTCTCTCTCTCTCTGTCTCTTGCTCTCTGACTCTCGCTCTCTGTCTCTCGCTCTCTGACTCTCGCTCTCTGTCTCTCGCTCTCTGCCTCTCTCTCTCTGACTCTCGCTCTCTGCCTCTCGCTCTCTGACTCTCTGTCTCTCGCTCTCTGCCTCTCGCTCTCTGACTCTCTGTCTCTCGCTCTCTGCCTCTCGCTCTCTGACTCTCTGTCTCTCGCTCTCTGTCTCTCGCTCTCTGTCTCTCGCTCTCTGTCTCTCTCTCTCTGTCTCTCGCTCTCTGTCTCTCGCTCTCTGCATCTCGCTCTCTGTCTCTCGCTCTCTGACTCTCGCTCTCTGTCTCTCGCTCTCTGTCTCTCGCTCTCTGACTCTCGCTCTCTGTCTCTCACTCTCTGTCTCTCGCTCTCTGACTGTCGCTCTCTGTCTCTCGCTCTCTGTCTCTCTGTCTCTCGCTCTCTGTCTCTCTGACTCTCGCTCTCTGTCTCTCGCTCTCTGTCTCTCTGACTCTCGCTCTCTGTCTCTCGCTCTCTGTCTCTCTGACTCTCGCTCTCTGTCTCTCGCTCTCTGTCTCTCTGTCTCTCTGTCTCTCGCTCTCTGTCTCTCTGACTCTCGCTCTCTGTCTCTCGCTCTCTGTCTCTCTGTCTCTCGCTCTCTGTCTCTCTGTCTCTCGCTCTCTGTCTCTCTGACTCTCGCTCTCTGTCTCTCGCTCTCTGTCTCTCTGTCTCTCGCTCTCTGTCTCTCTGTCTCTCGCTCTCTGTCTCTCTGACTCTCGCTCTCTGTCTCTTGCTCTCTGTCTCTCTGACTCTCGCTCTCTGTCTCTCGCTCTCTGTCTCTCGCTCTCTGTCTCTCGCTCTCTGTCTCTCGCTCTCTGACTCTCGCTCTCTGTCTCTCTGTCTCTCGCTCTCTGCCTCTCGCTCTCTGTCTCTCTGTCTCTCGCTCTCTGTCTCTCTCTCTCTGACTCTCGCTCTCTGCGTCTCGCTCTCTGCCTCTCGCTCTCTGTCTCTCTGTCTCTCGCTCTCTGTCTCTCTCTCTCTGACTCTCGCTCTCTGCCTCTCGCTCTCTGACTCTCTGTCTCTCGCTCTCTGTCTCTCGCTCTCTGTCTCTCGCTCTCTGTCTCTCTCTCTCTGTCTCTTGCTCTCTGACTCTCGCTCTCTGTCTCTCGCTCTCTGACTCTCGCTCTCTGTCTCTCGCTCTCTGCCTCTCTCTCTCTGACTCTCGCTCTCTGCCTCTCGCTCTCTGACTCTCTGTCTCTCGCTCTCTGCCTCTCGCTCTCTGACTCTCTGTCTCTCGCTCTCTGCCTCTCGCTCTCTGACTCTCTGTCTCTCGCTCTCTGTCTCTCGCTCTCTGTCTCTCGCTCTCTGTCTCTCTCTCTCTGTCTCTCGCTCTCTGTCTCTCGCTCTCTGCATCTCGCTCTCTGTCTCTCGCTCTCTGACTCTCGCTCTCTGTCTCGCTCTCTGTCTCTCGCTCTCTGTCTCTCGCTCTCTGACTCTCGCTCTCTGTCTCTCACTCTCTGTCTCTCGCTCTCTGACTGTCGCTCTCTGTCTCTCGCTCTCTGTCTCTCTGTCTCTCGCTCTCTGTCTCTCTGACTCTCGCTCTCTGTCTCTCGCTCTCTGTCTCTCTGACTCTCGCTCTCTGTCTCTCGCTCTCTGTCTCTCTGACTCTCGCTCTCTGTCTCTCGCTCTCTGTCTCTCTGTCTCTCTGACTCTCGCTCTCTGTCTCTCGCTCTCTGTCTCTCTGACTCTCGCTCTCTGTCTCTCGCTCTCTGTCTCTCTGACTCTCGCTCTCTGTCTCTCTCTCTCTCTGTCTCTCTCTCTCTGACTCTCGCTCTCTGTCTCTCGCTCTCTGACTCTCTCTCTGTCTCTCGCTCTCTGTCTCTCTGACTCTCGCTCTCTGTCTCTCTCTCTCTCTGTCTCTCTCTCTCTGACTCTCGCTCTCTGTCTCTCGCTCTCTGACTCTCGCTCTCTGTCTCTCGCTCTCTGTCTCTCGCTCTCTGTCTCTCGCTCTCTGTCTCTCTGCCTCTCTCTCTCTTGCTCTCTGACTCTCGCTCTCTGTCTCTCGCTCTCTGACTCTCTCTCTCTGTCTCTCGCTCTCTGACTCTCGCTCTCTGTCTCTCGCTCTCTGTCTCTCGCTCTCTGTCTCTCGCTCTCTGACTCTCGCTCTCTGTCTCGCTCTCTGTCTCTCGCTCTCTGTCTCTCGCTCTCTGACTCTCGCTCTCTGTCTCTCGCTCTCTGTCTCTCGCTCTCTGACTCTCACTCTCTGTCTCGCTCTCTGTCTCTCGCTCTCTGTCTCTCGCTCTCTGACTCTCGCTCTCTGTCTCTCGCTCTCTGTCTCTCGCTCTCTGTCTCTCTGTCTCTCGCTCTCTGTCTCTCGCTCTCTGTCTCTCTGACTCTCGCACTCTGTCTCTCTCTCTCTCTGTCTCTCTCTCTCTGACTCTCGCTCTCTGTCTCTCGCTCTCTGACTCTCGCTCTCTGTCTCTCGCTCTCTGTCTCTCGCTCTCTGTCTCTCTGTCTCTCGCTCTCTGTCTCTCGCTCTCTGTCTCTCGCTCTCTGTCTCTCGCTCTCTGTCTCTCGCTCTCTGACTCTCGCTCTCTGTCTCTCGCTCTCTGACTCTCGCTCTCTGTCTCTCTGTCTCTCGCTCTCTGTCTCTCGCTCTCTGTCTCTCTGACTCTCGCTCTCTGTCTCTCGCTCTCTGTCTCTCTGACTCTCGCTCTCTGTCTCTCGCTCTCTGTCTCTCTGACTCTCGCTCTCTGTCTCTCTGTCTCTCGCTCTCTGACTCTCGCTCTCTGTCTCTCGCTCTCTGTCTCTCGCTCTCTGTCTCTCGCTCTCTGTCTCTGTCTCTCTGTCTCTCGCTCTCTGACTCTCGCTCTCTGTCTCTGTCTCTCTGTCTCTCGCTCTCTGACTCTCGCTCTCTGTCTCTCGCTCTCTGTCTCTCGCTCTCTGACTCTCGCTCTCTGTCTCTCGCTCTATGTCTCTCGCTCTCTGTCTCTCGCTCTCTGTCTCTCGCTCTCTGACTCTCGCTCTCTGTCTCTCGCTCTCTGTCTCTCGCTCTCTGTCTCTCGCTCTCTGACTCTCGCTCTCTGTCTCTCGCTCTCTGTCTCTCGCTCTCTGTCTCTCGCTCTCTGTCTCTCGCTCTCTGTCTCTCGCTCTCTGACTCTCGCTCTCTGTCTCTCGCTCTCTGTCTCTCGCTCTCTGTCTCTTGCTCTCTGTCTCTCGCTCTCTGACTCTCGCTCTCTGTCTCTCGCTCTCTGTCTCTCGCTCTCTGTCTCTCGCTCTCTGTCTCTCGCTCTCTGTCTCTCGCTCTCTGACTCTCGCTCTCTGTCTCTCGCTCTCTGTCTCTCGCTCTCTGTCTCTTGCTCTCTGTCTCTCGCTCTCTGACTCTCGCTCTCTGTCTCTCGCTCTCTGACTCTCGCTCTCTGTCTCTCGCTCTCTGACTCTCGCTCTCTGTCTCTCGCTCTCTGTCTCTCGCTCTCTGTCTCTCGCTCTCTGTCTCTCGCTCTCTGTCTCTCGCTCTCTGACTCTCGCTCTCTGTCTCTCGCTCTCTGTCTCTCGCTCTCTGTCTCTTGCTCTCTGTCTCTCGCTCTCTGACTCTCGCTCTCTGTCTCTCGCTCTCTGACTCTCGCTCTCTGTCTCTCGCTCTCTGACTCTCGCTCTCTGTCTCTCGCTCTCTGTCTCTCGATCTCTGTCTCTCGCTCTCTGTCTCTCGCTCTCTGACTCTCGCTCTCTGTCTCTCGCTCTCTGACTCTCGCTCTCTGTCTCTCGCTCTCTGTCTCTCGCTCTCTGACTCTCGCTCTCTGACTCTCGCTCTCTGTCTCTCGCTCTCTGTCTCTCTCTCTGTCTCTCGCTCTCTGTCTCTCGCTCTCTGTCTCTTGCTCTCTGTCTCTCGCTCTCTGTCTCTCGCTCTCTGTCTCTCTCTCTCTGACTCTCGCTCTCTGTCTCTCGCTCTCTGTCTCTCGCTCTCTGTCTCTCGCTCTCTCTCTCTCTGTCTCTCGCTCTCTGACTCTCGCTCTCTCTCTCTCTGTCTCTCGCTCTCGCTCTCTGTCTCTCGCTCTCTGTCTCTCTCTCTCTGACTCTCGCTCTCTGTCTCTCGCTCTCTGTCTCTCGCTCTCTGACTCTCGCTCTCTCTCTCTCGCTCTCTGTCTCTCTGTCTCTGTCTCTCTGTCTCTCGCTCTCTGTCTCTCGCTCTCTGTCTCTCGCTCTCTCTCGCTCTCTGTCTCTCGCTCTCTGTCTCTCTCTCTGTCTCTCGCTCTCTGTCTCTCTCTCTGACTCTCGCTCTCTGTCTCTCTCTCTGACTCTCGCTCTCTGTCTCTC